>NW_022705125.1:1026758-1029378 GCF_011630105.1 Anneissia japonica | reverse complement strand
TATATATATAGGCCTATATTTATTCTTTGGAAACAATTTAAAGTCAAGTAATATAATAATTAATAGGATATTTGAATAAAAGGATCTAAGCACAGAATTTTCTCAGGAACACAATACGGAGGAGATAATTACATACCACATAAACTATCACGTAGGGAAGAAAGCAGTTTGCTAGGTGTTAACGACGTAATTAAGCAAACATCTGCAGTCTCAGTTACCTGAATGCGCAAAAGATAGCAAAATGATATTCTTATTAAAGGATTAACGTACCAATTAATTAAAATTCAAAATTGTATTTAAAAATCCAAATCCCGATACGCAAACATCATCTTCTGAATGATCCACTTGTCCTAATGTATAAGCATACTTGTAGTTGTAATACTAATGTACACAACGGTCCTAAATGTGGCTGGTACTTGTATTCTCGAAGGACCCAACAGTCCTAAGTATTCTCGAAAGTCTCAACCGTCCTAAATTATTGATAAGTTGTATTCTCAGAGGACACTGTATAGACATGCTACACACAGTGAACACTTCATACTATTTAAACTGTCGAATGCCACTGGCTCGATCAATAGGCCTTTAATACAATCGGTATTCAGTGTGTGTTATTAATTTATATTCAAATGAGCACAACACAAATATTTACAGAAAAGATGAACACCATTTAAGAAAAATCGACTCTAATGGTTACAATATATGTCCCTAAGTTTATTAACGTATTAATCTAATGATAATGCTGATGATGATGAGGATGATAATGATGATGATAAAAAAGATGATGGTAGTGCTGGTGGTGATGTTGATGTTGGCGTTGCATTTGCTTCTGTTGCCGATGATGATGATGATGATGATGATGATGATGATGATAATGACGATGGTAGTTCAGCTAGAGTATTTATTTGTATTGATAGTTGCAACATGGTCTTATCAATAGGTCTATGGTTGCAATAACATAATTAATTGACTGATAAATGATGATGATAATAATAATAATAATAATAATAGTAATAATAATAATAATAATAATAAATAAATAAATAATAAGAGATCAATGATGAAAGACAGAAACTATAAAATATTTTATAAGAGGTTTTTTGATACTGCTAGCCATTAGTTTTAAGCATGTTTTATATAGTGTAATTGTTTACTCAAGAGCTTTATAAGTATTAATTTGTTTTATTGAACTTTATTTCTCTTCTCGAGGGTGGCTCTTCCAGCAAAGCCGATCATTGATACTTATTTTACCTTATATGCTATTCTAAATATGTTTTGGGAAGATACTAATAAAATTGAATTTATTCGATAAATATAAAAGAGCCTGCCCTATAAAAAAAATAGTATTACCTCTGCCTCGGAGGTTATGTATTCACTCATGTCTGTCTGTCAGCAAAAATAAGCAAACAAATAAAGGAATGGATCATCATAAAATTTACTGGAATGGTACATATTAATCTAATAAGAGATGATAAAAGTTTTAGAAGAAAGGTCAACTGACAAGGTCAAGATCACGGAAAGTAGATTTTTTTTTACCCTCTAGCATAAAATAAAATAATGGAATCGTCCATCATACACTTCCTGCGTATTATTGTTCGGTATCCAGGCACAGGGCGGATGTATACACTCTATGGATTGACTTCTATAGTTATTCATGCTATTTAACTCTATC
Source organism: Anneissia japonica (assembly GCF_011630105.1). Lineage (NCBI taxonomy): Eukaryota > Metazoa > Echinodermata > Crinoidea > Comatulida > Comatulidae > Anneissia > Anneissia japonica. Next base: position 1,027,709 of record NW_022705125.1, on the reverse strand, counting down.
AGCATTATAGAGGTTAAGAATATATTTAACTGGATATACCATGCAAATCACATAATAACAGGAAAAATTAATGTACGCGTATTTAAATAGGTATTGACTGCTTGTAGTGAACAGATTTTCGGCTGCAGTTTTGTAATAGATACCGTAGTAATATTATAAATTGTATTCGATATAATTATAAAGAGTTTGTTGTTGTCATTTGGCAGATGTTTAATCGGTCTGCTTTCATTGTTGTTAACATTGCGTATAATATGTCTCGATACACGTCTGCTGTATCTGTAAACAGATGATTCTAATCGGCGGTTTATTCTTTTCCTGTTGTTTGTAACGTAAACATTTGTCACTAATAATGATTTACCTCTGAGCAAACATCTAAATAATGTTAACAACCTATCAAGGTATAAAAAGAGGTAAAAAAAAACGGAAAGAATTTACTTTTTTTCCGAGTTAGGTGATTGATTCAAAAGTAGTACAAGCAACGGGTATTCTGCGATTCTCTAAGCAGAATTTAATAAATTACTACTAGAAATTGCAAATTGCAAGTGAAGTGCTGCGAAGTACAACTGCATATAAATGTTCTTCGAACAAAATTATTAATGCGAGTCAAGTGAAAATAATGAACAATAAAAATATAACAAATAATATGAGACACGACCCATTGTCTATATTAGAACAGCGTTGGTACCGTGGGATGCCAGTCAATTCGAGCGGATGTCAGTTCGAGCGGATGCCAGTTCGAGCGGATGCATTTAGTGCGATCTATAACAAGGGCGAATTTATCGTCGCCGTATTCTTGTATTTGTTTGTTTTAAATGCAAAAAAAATGCTCTGATTACTAAGGTTCTGAAAGGTTTTTAGTACTTTTTGATAATTACTCCATGTTTGAATCACAGTCTTGGCAACTCTGACTACCAAGATGGCCGCTAACAAGTTAAAACTATAATAGAATTG
>NW_022705125.1:1021343-1026487 GCF_011630105.1 Anneissia japonica | reverse complement strand
TCGCACAGGTTGTTGTTCGCACAAGTGGATCTTCTTCCGCTCAAACTAGCCTCCGCTCGAAAAAAAATCCGCTCGAATTGGCCTTCGCTCGTAGTGGTATCCGCTCGAATTGACTGGTTCTCGTACCGGACATGCCAGTCTGCAACAAGCGTCGCCTAAATGTAATAATTAGCACGCTGAAATAGGCTAGTAAATAAGTTTAACTGGGTTCGTAAATAATATTGGCTAAGACATGGGCCGATTTAACGTAGAAATAGGAAACCTAGAAATATAGTAAAAACGCTGAATAGTAATACTCCAGCGTCGCGACATGCGACGTTGGTACGAGTAGGTCAGTCTACAAACGTCGCCTAAAGTAATTGATTTTACCCGGCCAAACGAAAGAAGGAAACTCCGCTTTTCAGTCGTCTTAGGCCCCTGTTTTTTTGACAAACAATGACCTTTTAGAGGTCAAATTGCTGTCAAGAATATGAATTGGCTGCTTCGCAGCAAAAACAATCAGAGCAGTATGCTATACTTACTTTTTTCCTTTCTTTACAAAATTAATGAATTGGAGACCATGGTAAGTAGGCCTATGTACTATGCAGTATGATTGCCAACAAAACAAAACAAAATAACAAACATTATTAATTATGAATATATGTTTTAAAAAGTTGTCTGCGCTTGGCCCTCATGTTGTTTTAAGGGAATCTGGTAAAATTCATCCTTTATGCAAGTTGAAAACCTTTAACCATAAATCTAGAGATGGTTTTAGCATATTAAAGTGTTTTAATGGTGCTTTCATATATTATGATTTTATTAGAATGTAGTTTTTTATAGTTAGAATGATGTTTACCCTGGGAGCTTACTTGATTAGGTAAGCTGCTAATCCGAAGTCTTCTTTAGTCATTGAAGTAATAAATGACAATTATACCCAGTGTGGTGTTGTGTTCCCTTTGTTCTTGACTGTGTCGAGTTGGGTGCATGTGCTGAGGCTGGAGTGCAAAATCCCTTAAAGTCGACGTATTCGTTTACAAAGCCGCTAGCTGACAAGCTGATATAGGCCCCTAATACGTGCCTAAAATCAGATGTTTAAAGGACCAGGATTCCGGTGCTAGGTTTTCATTAATGTATCACTTACTATTATACCCAACATATTTTAATTAATTATTTTAAAATTCCTACTAACAATTTTCAAATAGAACCAAAAATTCATAAATAGAACATAAAATGCATAACAATAATTATTTAAGACATAAGATTTGGTGTGCATGAACTAAATAAATTTATTAATTTTATTTGCTTGGTAATCAGTTTAAAAAAAACCTCATGAATATTCATGAGTTCAATCATTTCAATGTGTGTATAGACAAGCAGAATTAACCAAAGTCCATAAATTACCTAGTCACTAGTGAAAATATAATAATGAATAGTAGATTGAATTCTATATGAAAAGAACTGATTTTCGTGAACAAAATATTACAGATGAAGATTGATAGAGTTCACGCAAGGATATATTTTCTATTACAATTATTGTCGAATGTAAGTTACAATTCTTTGTTATTCACTACCGATTGAAAACATTGAGAACATCTTACCAATAAGGTCGTAATTAATCGTATTACATATTTTTAAGTATACAATATCGTTTAACTCTAGAAACCTCCTTTAATGCACCATTATACTTAGAATTCTCTAGAACGGAGGTAGTGAGACACGTTTATTACTAACAAGCATCAGTTTACGTCTACATATAGTTTCGTATGTTTATATATGCACATATTTTACCTACATTCATGCTGGTATGTATCATGCTGCCAGTTGGACATAACCTGTACTTTTGTCATTTCACATGATTCTGACATATGTCTAATCATGATCCCAATGACGGTATAATTTTTCTTTTTATATTTCATTTCTTTCTCACTTTGATTTGTTTTATTGTACAGTATATCATTATTTTATTATTTACCATTATTGAATAAAGTTAATTTAAATTTAATTGAATTTAATTATTGTACCATCTCATGGTAAAGTAACCGAGAATACTCTAAGGTTAGGCTTATTAAATCATCAATTTCAAAACGTCTGAGTTACCTGGCAAATACAAACTTTTGAGATTATGAGCTTACAAAATCTAGGCTTATATTAGATACGGTACTTTCTTGGCCATATGTATAGTATTGGCTTAGTTTTTTAATATGATTTTTTTTTCATTTCTATGTTTCTAGAATGTCTTCTTCGGAAAGTTAAAAAGGCCTATCTTGTGATTAAGCCGCTCCTATGCGGGGATTCATACATGGACTAAAACGGTACTCCGTTTAAAATGTTGGTATCATTGTTTGCTTCCTTGGGACTGTGCCAAAACTGTGGCCGATTGAATTAGGGGGTGGGCCAATGTAGGTTTATTCCCGACCCTGGCCACTGGCATCTTTTCTCTAAGTTAGGCATACCGTACGGTTTGTCCACCCGCACGTACGTAAACTATTCGCCTGTATCCCCGATTCTCCTTCGAGATATACGGTACTTTATCAATTCTCACTTTGATAATAACTGTGAAGCAGAATTCTCTCGTTTGAAGGCAATTTCATATTAACTCTGATAAATTACACATTGCATTTTAATTACCGTACTTGGTTACGCAGGCTACATATAGAACTTTGGGACACAACCAGGTTCTATGTGCCAAGTCCTTATCAGCTTTTGTTTGTGTAATTAATATTCGTTATAGATTATAATAATCGGTTAAATTACAGTTAAATTCTAACTATGGAAGTTGGTTAGAACAAAGTTGTATGCTTAAGTACGTAAGAGATAATATAGTGCACAATATAATGTGATATGCTGTGGAATATACACCCGTATGCCTAAAATATATATGTTTGTGTTAAGCTCCCTTACGAAAAGCCATTCCTCCCCGACGTGAAGGGGAGTAGCCCCCTACCGCTACACCTGCTTTAGCTATAATAATTACATGTTTATTGGGATATCTATATAAAAAAAAACTTATAAGTAAGTCATTATTTTGGTTAAAGTCATCGTTTATGTTCCATATCTTGTAAATGCATAACCCCATAGTTTTTGTAGACTTAGTAAGCCTCATTTAAGTTGTCTGTTATTAGCACATAAACGAATAAAACAAGATGCCCTTTAAAAATCGTCTGGAAATGTCAATACCCCAACAGCCACCTAGAGCTAATAAACGCTGTAATCATGTTTGCCTATGGCTTGATGAATATTAGGATAACGTTCAGATTCGTTATTGCCGAAAGTTCGGCCGTAGTAATAGTTTCAGATATACTGTAATTATATTAAACATATATGCTTGTGTTACGGGTGGCAAATGAAAAGTCGTGTTTAGAATTTTAATACAAACTCGAGGCATGTATCTCCTCCCGAAAGCTATCCTTCACAATGCATTCTCTTTAATACGCACTAAACAGTTTAGGCCTACAGCAAAGCATATGGAAGTGTGGATAAACCGTTACCCAACGCAAAAAAAGTTCACTTTAATTTAAGCAGTTAGTAAAATTCATGCGCAAGAATACTTGATTTGCGGAACGAGGCGGGGCCCATAGAAGTCAAGGCTTAAATCCGCGGAAATTTCCTTCGGGCGCGTAGGAAATTGTTGTTAGCGCTCACATTTGTAATAGCATTAGTTGGGATTATTCATATCCCTAATACATTAGCAGATTGGTTTATGGCAGTAGTTGATCTTAGGTGGCATTTTTTTATGTGTTAGTCTCTAAAGAATTACCTGTACGAAGCTAGGAATTGCTCTCAGAGGCTATAAGTTAAAGTCAGCCGTAGTATAACAGTAGTAGTGGGCATCTTAAAGTCAAAGTCTTAACAATGATATTTGCTTAGGCAGGTTTACATAGGCCTATATGTCTGAAAGGCGACAGATACAAAATAAGAAGACAAAATACGTGTAACTGCTTAAGTTACTCGTTGACAATGACTCGTATATGCAGCGTACACCTATTCACCAATTAACTCCCAGGCTGTCATTATGAATCCCCGAAGGTATATGAATTATTCACTCAAAATTACAATGAGGTTCAATTTACAACGACGTCTGTGGATTATTGTGAATGACTGTTCGAATGACATGACAATGCGAATGTCCGGTTTGTATACTGGAAGAATACAATTATACCATTAATAATCAGGGTCGGATTTAGAAGGCTTTAGCCCCCCCCCCCACCCTCCTAAAATTTTACTAACATTAATGTTATTTTGTGACTCTCAAGTAATAGTTTTAAGTTGGCCTAAATTGAAACTTTTATTGAAGACTTCTGACAATATCAGTTTATCGACCACTCTCGCGTCAAGTGGGATCACTCTCCCCTTGGTGTGGCTGAGGTTGGCGTTGATTAAATCCATCTGAAAATGTTGAGAGTCCCCCACTCCCACTAACGACAAATCCTGGATCCGCCCCTGAAATAACGTGTTCTAATGGAAGAAATAATGAGCATACACTAGCTTGAACTTATGGTTTAGTTGGTAGAGCGCACGATAATCGGATGCTTCTGTGTTCGAATCACGATGGGGACAATGCATATGTTTTTAAATATATACTATCATTTATACAGTACCACTAATGAAGGCCGCCATAGCGAACTTAAAATATCATGGGATTTACAGTATCTGCTCACCTTGTATTCCGTTTTTTCATTCTATACCCCGTGGTCTAGGACACGTATTTGCATTTTAAGCCTTTGGCTCTTCTACAATAATGAAACATAACATTCCATAAACCGAGAGAAAATTAATCATTATTATTATGTAAGCTATGCAACGCGATACCTTGAGAAAAAGTGTTCTGGTGAGAAAATATTAAATAATATATTATCTGGCTTTATAGCTCTTTTTGGTAAGTTCGAGTTTAGGCTTGGTGGTGGGGAGGGGGTTAAATCCGATCTTCTAATGACTCCAAAAATAAATATGTAACAGGAAGGGTACAAAATAAAGCAGAATGATCCACCACTAAATTTTCTTTTAAGACGCACAGTGTCAACCACGGACAGACCACTCCGAACCATTTCTAGCAGTACAGACAAGATGTGCAATCGAAAGTTCTTTGGTCCCGAATCACTAGGAAGACAATACGTTAAATCTATTTCTTATTATTAATTTTTTGTCATTTTCTTTGTATGTATATA
>NW_022705125.1:1019254-1020655 GCF_011630105.1 Anneissia japonica | reverse complement strand
ATATATATACAACTATCCTGCGAACATGTATACGCAGTTTCAAATGTTTTGCTATGATTCAGTTCTAGTTTTTTTGGTTTTTTTTTACATATCAATAGATTCACATTATTGTGATTAGAAATTGAGAATTATAAGATTGGAAAATTTCTATCTGCAAACATGTATTAACGTGTTTTCATTTAGTTGCAACAGTATTTAGGTCTGTTAGGCATTGCAGGCTTAAAATCATTTCTGATCAAGAATAACCCAGCTTACATCCCGTGCAGTTTATATTATTGGGCCTAAAAGTCAATAAAGACCCTTTGGTTGATAGTAATTAAAGGTAGGCATAGTAATCATTTTAGCGTAATGAAAGAATACCTAAACGTATACCTCAAAAAAACGCATTGAAGTAATTAACAAATTAAATGTAAATACTATCTTAAACATAATGTAACGAGTATCGTGCTTCAATTCTCATTGACAACATAACAATGTTAACGGTAGATCATCCAATCGAATTAATTTATATGTAGCCTCTCGGTTCCGCGCTTTCGAGAAATTAAGCTACGCGCTGAAATCGAGAATGATGGTGACCAGTCAGTCATGTATTTACGCCCAATTGAAATTCTGCCTTCTTTTTTAAATTATAAGAGGTGATAAATTAGACACGTAAATGTCATAATTTTATCGCCTTAGAATCTCATGAGTTCACGTATAATACAGTTGGGGTTTAATGTATCAATGCAAGCATTAGACTACGAATTTATGTCTTATTACACGATGTTTTCCCCATGACTGTTTTTAATAACTTGCTTCACGTCTGTAAAATACCCACTGATATTTTACTCACTTGCCTTTTAAATTATATTAGTTATTAATCGAAATATTCAACGAAATAAATGTGGTGTTGAGGAATATTTTCTATATGAAAACATTATTTGAAGCATGTTGCTTTCCTTGAAAAAAAAATCACTTGTATTAAAAAATGTACCCGTTGTCTTAGAATGTGTTAAAATTATCAGTAATCTAAACCCATGACTCTTACTATAAGGTGCCTTATCGTCTTCAAATAATAGCATTGTATTGTTTCACATCACATGTCATTTTCTCGAAATATATTTTCAAGATAAACATTATTTTACCTAAAATTAATCATTTAATTTCTCTATATATAACCATGATTTCAAGTTTGTGGTATTGAGCACCGTATTATTACTGATGTCTTTTAGGCATATCCCTTGACCTAATAACAATCTAGTTATGATAAAATATATACTGTAGGCCTATAAATAACTTATCCTTTTTGGCAAAAAAAAAAAAATCAGAATAAGTTTTCCTATAAAACAGGCTACTACGAGAATGACCAAAAATATTACTATTTGAGTGGTGTAACTTTCCTCACCGATGTTACAATATTTC
>NW_022705125.1:1011318-1019032 GCF_011630105.1 Anneissia japonica | reverse complement strand
ATATTTATATTTATATAAAATAAAAATAATTAAACTACAATTAATATACTAAATGAATTAAGACTGACTCTATGTCGAAATACGTTAGATTCTCCGCCTCAAATCACACATTAATTAAATAAGATTTATACTTTGTTAGTGTTTTGTGTATAAATGTCAATACGTTGCTTTCCTCAACATAATAAATTATTGTATTGACATTGTGTATAGAAACTCTATCTAGACATTAGCAATTATGTTGACAGAGATCTAATCTAAGATTGAAATATTCCTGTACTTTTCAATTAGTTTATGTTTCCGAAAAATTCTTCAGAGACGTTTATTGTAGGCTGCTTTAATTTATATTCTTGCTCCGTAAACGTATTCTACACATTAGGACTATAATAGAAATGTTGACGCCTTAGGAAAGTTACACTTTGAAAAAAAAATTTATGATACTATCTTCTTTCTCTATGGATACTATTATCTCGTAAACAATGTAGGCCTATGGTAGCATGTTTACATACAGGGATGGCAAAGAAACATGAGCGTCCTTCAATTATACGAATTGAAATGAAATCGAATGTGATTAAAAATTAAACTTGATATCATAACAATAGAGCTCATCATATGATATATATGTAATCTATTTGTATTGTGTGTTGTCTTTGTTCTTCCAAAGAAAAGTTTATGTTTACTGCTGAGCTAAAGTAACACTTGGAAAAATATTAATAATATTTCGATTGGTTAAATTAACTTTCAATAGAAAATTAACAGACGAATAAATGATACCGTTTCTATTTAATTCAGATAGTTCCACAAAAGGTGGATTCACACCGAATCAGAATTTTCGGATCGGAAAGCCTAACGAAGCAATCTGAAAATCGTATCAGTCTGTAAAAATAGGGACACGGGCTTTTCAACGCTTCGGAAACGCGGTCCAAATTTCGTTTCGGATCCGATGTGAATGCAAATTAATGGCATGGTAATCCATGTTACTTATTTATATAGTGCATGATCTCTAAATCTACAAAAAAAAAATATGTATTCGATCTGTGTATCATTTTAAAATTATAACTCATCTGATTGTTTTAATAGGGGTCCCAAGTTGAAAAAAGTCAATTTGCTGGTGCTGGTTTTTGGTGTACGAATCATGTAAATGCATGTTTTTTGCAGGACTACTCAGTACAAATATTGGAAATAAAATAGACCATTAAAAAGTTAGTTCCTAATTATTATACATAGGCCTAACTAACGGGAGAGCTTTTGCAGGGTTCAATGGATTCGGTGATTATTACCGATGAATCACTAACATCCTTGTACAGAGGCTTTCACCTTGGGAAATGTTCACGCCTACAAACAACGATATAAACCGGTAGCCCTTTGTGAACTGGGATTACAGTATTGCTATTAATAATTAAGCAAAATACGGTATATGATGAATAATAATAATTAATTAATTAATTTGGTAATTGGAAGTGCATGTAAAAGTATATCGTGATTCGAACTCAAGGCCTTTCGACATCCTCCGTTTATACATATGTTTATTGTCAATCAGGTCAATAACACTTAAACAAAAAATATACAGAATTTTAAAGAAAAAACAAGCAATCCAAAATTACTAACGTGTCAGAATAATAATTTGGGTTTTTTTAACACATTAATTCATAGAATTTTTATGATTTTTACAGAGCCTTCCGACTTCAACTGTACATTTACGACAGTCGCACCAACAACCACATCTAGAACATCAACCGCCTATCCTTCCACCACTAAGACAGGTCAGTTAAGTGGCATCTATATTTCATTTTTAGCCACATTTGCCATTCTATGCTTTCAATTGTTATTAAAATTGGAACTTCTGGGTTGTCGCCATTAGAATTAGAAGCACTTCCTAGTTGAAACACTTTTTTGGCATCACATACGGTAAATGAAAAATATGTAATCATTCTGACTATTCTACACATGATTGACCGGGATGTAATGGTAAATGTGGAAAACATGATTAAAATGCATTACAGCCTAAACACCCCACAATAATTTGATAAGAAGAACTTAATTTTATGTTATATATATATACTCAATCCTGTAGATCGTGGCCTATAATTGTGCATATAAATATACTTTATGCACTACCTGTCTCTTATACACATCTAGATGTGTATAAGAGACAGTATAAAGGCTTATATCCGTATACATTCAATTTTTAGCTTACCCAACTACATAAGTGATAATCCCCAACTGTATAAGCCTATTGGTCGCACCGGCTTTCCAACTGTTAATATGGACCATCTTCGGAGTATCGTACTCCAAGAAGGAGTCTATTTTAGCCCTAGCCCAAATGGAGGCAGCGGTGTGAAATCCCTTGATTGACGACATTTTGAGATACCGCTACTTTAAAAAAAAACAACACTCAACAAAAACGAACACTTAACTACAGCAATATACACGTGGACACCTGCAAAACGTAAAACCACGCCAACTTGTTCAGATCTCAAAAATCTAACAGAAAAACGCAGACGAAGCAACAATTGATTTCATAAGCTTCCTGTGGAAAGTATAGCAACTACAGTTCCGAAGAAAGTGTTAAAGTTTGCATGATTAAAACTTTCAGCTCTAGGTACATGAATTCCACTGCGGAACGTCTTGGTACCGTTGTGTTCTCTCTCAGATTAAGTATTACAAATATTTATCGTTCCTGGTCTGGGATGTGAACGTCTTCCGTCCGGGGTATGAACCACCATCGCCGATTCACATTTTTTGAATTCAATAAGCTGTAGCTATTTTACGAAAACATGTTTTGATACTAATGAGTGTTTTACTTTTTAAAAATCTTGCTTGAAAGAGATGTAGTAATATAGACACTTTCAAGCCTCCTCTTGCGCATCCGAAATGAATGACTAAAAGCAATATGAATTTCTGTAGTGAGCGGACTTGATTACTTTCTATGTTCATTTTTACTACAGGTGGCGCTATTACAGTTTGTAAAAACATAAGATTCTCTGAGGCTAAAAATAACCGGGTCATATTTCATAATTTATTTTTCAAATTTCAAAGGAAAATAAACAAATACAGTATCATATTATGAACTCAATGACAAAGAAATGGAATGGAGAGGGGAAAAGACACGAAGCCTTAACTAAAGATCATAGCCCGAGTAGATGAAGGTTTAGGAGGGGTAGCTAACGGCACTAAAAGCTCGTAACATGGCTGCGAAACTGAATGTTTTTATTAATGCAGGCTTTAGGCTAAATATACAGAAGCTAAAATATTGAATATAGAAATACGGTGGTAATGTGATGTAGCGAAAATCAGAAAGTTTAGGCCCGCTATTAAATAATAATACACCTAAAAGTAGCAGGTATGTTTAACTGTATTCATACATGCAATAAAATTGTTCATCTATTACATGACGGCACTATCATGCACTTCTGTAGGCCTATATACTTCTGCAAACGTTATTTTGAGCAAATTTATCTGTGGAGTTTATTCAAATCAGCGCACTTCGATTTTAACCTTAGTAAGATAGGTAGCAAAAAAGCATGTCATTAGGACCGGAGGGTATTCCTCGTACTGCTGTACCCGTGCTCACTCGATTTTAACTAAAGGCCATAGCCCGAGTAGATGAAGGTTTAGGAGGGGTAACTAGCAGATGAAGGTTTAGGAGGGGTAGCTAACGGCACTAAAAGCTCGTAACATGGCTGCGAAACTGAATGTTTTTATTAATGCAGGCTTTAGGCTAAATATACAGAAGCTAAAATATTGAATATAGAAATACGGTGGTAATGTGATGTAGCGAAAATCAGAAAGTTTAGGCCCGCTATTAAATAATAATACACCTAAAAGTAGCAGGTATGTTTAACTGTATTCATACATGCAATAACATTGTTCATTTATTACATGACGGCACTATCATGCACTTCTGTAGGCCTACATACTTCTGCAAACGTTATTTTGAGCAAATTTATCTGTGGAGTTTATTCAAATCAGCGCACTTCGATTTTAACCTTAGGAAGATAGGTAGCAAAAAAGCATGTCATTAGGACCGGAGGGTATTCCTCGTACTGCTGTACCCGTGCTCACTCGATTAGAATAGGCCTATAGAAAATAATAATAAATAATAATAATAATGATAATGATAATAATAATAATAATAATAATAATAATAATAATAATAATCATCATCATCATCATCATTATCACTCTTTTTAATTATTATGTTATCATTTTTCTATAATATGGCATGTGTCTATCTTCGGTGTACCCAACTATTGTTCTTATTTTAAGTTCCATTTATTTTTATTCTTCCGCATAGGGTAGGCCTATAAGGTATAAATGTACAATCATTAACCATTAGATTAGAATAATAATTTATTTATTTATTTTAAAAATAAATAAATAAATAAATGATTATTATTTTTACCAAGTTTAATAACAACGACACCCGGTGACCGTAGCTGCAGCCAAAACAAGTTATAACAACAGAGGGCGCTATCACCTAAAAGGCATATCTGTGCCGTTGTTGCGCCACCCAGTTTATTTGCTGAACTACGACGTCTTTAGAGGCAAAACAAATGTGCGTTCCTAACGTCTGCCTATTACTTTTATATTATAGATTTTTAAATAATTTGATAATTTTAGAACGGAAGATAGATGTATTTTAGAAAGCCACATTTAAGTTATCCTCGTCTAGACAAATCGGTTATGTGCTATTTTGTCATTCATATTAAGGTGGGTAGCCTACTAATGGTCGTCATTACTTAGAATCTGATTCATATGGGGCCTAACTAAACTTTACAAATGCATCGCTTAGGTTAATGTCCTTTATTATTCGATCAGCTGCTTACCTGAAATGAATGTTAACTACTTCGCTATAGTATTATCTGGTAATTTATGTTCTTTGAGACGGCTCAGACGAATCTTTTTTCTTTTTTTTTTTTTTTTCCTAAATACCCGGGGTGTCTTTCTACTTTGAAAGGAATTTAAAAAAAACTATACGAAGTCGTTTGTTGCTTAATGAAAATAAATGACTAAAGTTACTCAAGGGAGTGCTATTATAATACTGCGTGGTCCAGTTAACGAATGCAATTCAATACATGATCATGACAAATTTTGACGGTCTCATAACCTGTTTCATTTCTCCATAGGCGCCCTCTATTTTCTTCATCATCACTCCTGAAATCAATCTGCACATTTTAAGGGTTCCGTGTGTCATTGACTTACGTAGTCGTCGTTTATTATGATATTAAACTTGTCTTCCAATGTATTTGTAGTTTAGCTCAGTTGGACTGTGAGGATGACGTTGCGCTGTTAACGTGCTCTTAAGGGCAGATGAATAAAATTATTATATACTGGAGGGCGCGCTCACTTGGCCAGCTTACCCTCTAGTGTGTGAACGGCACGATTAGTTTCGATAAAAAGAACAGCATGACTACTAAAAGAATATAGATTGAATGTTGCATGTTATCTCTTTCAGTTAATTTTTAGTTACGTAATGTCAGAAAAGCAGTGGTTAGATCATGTTTTTGATTTACAAAGCATGCTTCATGGACTTAGACAATTAACGTTGCGTTTAAGTACAGGTTTTGATAGCAGTCTTATATCGTTTTTTTCATAATAACATTTAAAAATATTTAAAAACCACTAAATTGGTATACAACATCAGTAGTGTTAATTGGAATGGAGAAATATCTTGTATTTCTCTCCACCATTTTCATTTGACAAAGTTTTTGCTTTAAAATTAAAATAAACATAATTTACATTAGGGCCTACAGTACTAACATATTTTGGTCAGGGGCAGCTTAAGCAAAGTTACATTGTATCTCAGTGAGAAACCGAAAACCGACTGTGCTTGACGAAAATCTTACATTAAAATTAAATTAAAATGATTTGCAGTAGGGCCTATTTAGTACAACTTATTTTAATGAGGATCAGCTAAAACAAGGTTTTAGTGTAACTCACCGAACGAAAATCGAATGTATTTGTTAATATAACCGACTTTGCCTGAAAAACGAGTGCGCTTGAAAATCTACTGTGTATGAAAGTTGCAATTTTGGCGTTCCATATAAAAGCGCTAAAAAACAAAATTTACTGACTGAGAGACGGCTACGGAATGCGCAAGTACGTAATCTTCAACATGTGGTCAAGGAAAAGGGTACTGGTTTAGGGAAAACGTCGTAAAAATCATTATTTTTCCCATAATTAACTTGTAATTTGGATTGATATTCACTTATTGAGACTGAGGCTTTGATAATCTATTTTGTTACAGTTTTCAGACCGATAGGTTTCGAATCCAAGACTTTTATTGAGGACCTCTGTTTTTCATTGTGTCTTTAGACATTGAAATCAGCGTATTATAATGTAGATGAGGATTTGGATATTGTTCCTGAATACCACTTTTAAATAATTAATGACCATAGGCTGTCATCATGATACATAAAAGACCAAAGCAAATAGTTTTCTTCTCTTATACCTAATTATTAGCCAATGGTTTATATGATTATAGGAAAGGCATTATGCGAGGAATTATGCGAGGAAATGTTTTTCTAAAGTCCTAGCCATAAGCAATCTAAATATTAGAATTGGAAAAATACAGGGTTATTTTTAGCTGCACATAGTATCATAAAGGTAAACACATCATAGTGTCATGTTGAGGTGGCGGCGATCGATGTAGCGCGCGTGTCCAATGCGCAGACTTGGTTCGTTGGAGCGCTGTTTAATGCGTCATTAAACCAAAAATTGTTGCTTTAGTGTCAAAGTGACCGCTGTTTGATACGTCATTCAGTGCAATTTTGATCTCGTGTGCGTAATTATATTGATTGATATAAATCCGTACATCATGTTTCCCTCGGTATTAGGAAAAAATGATTTATTAATTGCGTATGGTAAGTATAATTTACTGTGTATGATAAAAGGCTTTCTAACTAGGGGTTTGGTAACTCTAAATGATAATTGATGGAATAGACCGTTGCTACTTAAAGTAGTTAACACACCGCAAATCGCATTTCTTGGCCTACTTTTTTATTGGACTTATTACTTAACTTTATTTATCGATAATGTCCCAACCTGGATATAATTTTGGATCATTGACTCAAAACAATAAATAAAAACCATGCCCCCATGTGAATAGTGACGATGTAACTTTCTCAAGAATATCAAGCTTTATTCCCCGTGTGATCATTGTTTTCGTTTATTCATCTACACTGTCGGCTATTTATTCGTTGCATATGAAAACATGATTGTTAAATGCATGTTTGAAGCTCAATCAGTGTAATCCGAAAGCTAATGGTTGCCAGGTTGTTTCATAAATAATATCAATGTTTCCTAAACTCTCACGGAGAAATTACATTAAGTCGCAAGAAAATTAAGTAAATCTTCGCTTCTTATAATGCTGCACGAGCTCTCTCGGTACTGATACCATACTTTTCCCTGTATCTTATCAGTTCTTAATTTTTTTTTATTCAGTGGTTTCTGGCAACAGTTGACCGTTTGACAGTCTAATGCCTATAACGTGCAAATATGTTAATCGGCGGGTCAGTTACGATGGGCACTTTTAAAAGCAACATGACGACATCAATCTTAATTCACGCATTCACATGAACTCGGTTCGATCTGTCAATGTGAAATGCATAGCCACCCTACAGACTATCTATTTCAATTATTAAATTCTCTAGTCATTATTTATATTAATTATGGTAGACAACCATATATATGCATGTACTATTCAACCACATTC
>NW_022705125.1:1003565-1009471 GCF_011630105.1 Anneissia japonica | reverse complement strand
ATTTATTTTATTATTTATCCTGACTACGTAATAATAATGATAACGATATCATTATCATTACGTACGTACATACCATTCATATTTATGCCTATTATATATCTATATTGTGTATCTATTTTAGGTACCATACGTTAAAAACAAAATAATAACGATGCGTGTGGTCCTGCATACTATATTTAGTTTTACATTAAACTTATCTTTGTGTATAATTGTGTTATATATGCATGTATGCCGTATCCAAGTACCTTATGTATGCAGTATCATAATTTCAATCATATTGTTATATACCTATCAATATATATATTTTAATTTACATATATCTAATTCACTCACTCAATATAGTACACATCCGTTGACGTAGCTAACATTCGTTCGTTCGCTTTTTTATATAGATCCGTAATGATATCGCACAAGCCTCTGTGGTCTGCACGGTATGACGCTCGCAGAGATAGCAAGATAGTGCGGGTTCAATTCCCACCAGATATCTTTTTTTCATACAACTATAATAAGGATGAACTATGTTTGATACGATTTTATAACATCATGTTCCTTTATATTCGAGCAGTGTATTATTATCTACTTTATATATATTTATATATATATATATATATATATATAATAATATATATATATAAGGGTGTGTGTGTGTGGGTGCGTATGTATGTATGTATGTATATATATGGGGATATAGTTATAGACATTCGCATACGTGGAGAAAGAAGACAACATGGAGAACAGTAAACTATGTGCTCCCACCTCCCAGCTTAAAGTACAATGGAATTCTGGATAGGAATCATTGGGAACGATCTATAGGGAGAGAGACATACTTTTTGATGCAAGTGGTATGATGGTGTCAGGTCACTTCGTACGAAACCAAGCTCGTACTAATCCATGTCGTACCACGATACATTGCAATTTGACATGTACAATTGTCAATTTGGAAACCATATTCTTGTAATTAACTAGAAGGTGAGGTTGACGTCGCTAAAACCCAATTAATTACTGATATAACTACTGTACGTTTCTTTAATTCCTGGAGGATCGGTGTTCATATGAACTCACGCGTGCACACGAGTTGATTATCTTTTTGTAATCTATACCCAACCACTTGTGTAAAACAGTAGCTAAATTAGAATTAGAAAACATCATCGTTACTTGAATTAGATTTAATATGAATTAAAATAGCATAAATATATCAATCATTGTGTGCTTTAAAGACATCATTTGATAATGAATTCCATGATAGTGTGGTGATTGCATTATTATTATCGCGTTATTATTATTATCGCGTTATTATTATTATTATTATTATTATTATTATTATTATTGTTATTATTATTATTATTATTATTATTATTATTATCATCATCATCATCATCATCATCATCGTCATCATCATACAGTACTCCCCTTCGTAGTGGGTAACACTAGGCCCATAGCTCGCCTGTAATGTTCATTTAGGTATTAAAAGGATTTTAACCATTTGTCTTCGTGAATATAGCCCATAGCCGGTCTTGGATTTTTATATTTATTATATAAATTGATATATTTATCGCTTTCGTAACTGCTGACGCTAGAGCTAAAACCCGCCTTAGGTCCTAGTACGTCTTTATTTGATTATTGGGAGATGTATATATTTCTCTCCGTAATAATTGATTATAGACTATGCTATAGTCCATCTTGCTTTTACTGTTGATTTTGGAAGATGAATTTAGCCTGCCTTGCCTCTTAATATCGTTTATTGAAGATTTCTATATTCTAGTATTAACTGTGACCATATTCGTCTTGTGTTGATTATCAAATTTTATAAGTGAATCTATATTTCTTGATTTTAAATTGTTTGACTATAAGCAGGTGGTAACATACTTTGCTTTTTTGTATTTAATATTGGAAGAAAAATTAAGTCTCACCTAAAAATATAGACAACAAGGGCCAGTTGTATAATCCTGTTTAACAAGCCAGCTTTCCAGTTCTGTATTCTCACCATTTGCGGCGTATCATACTCGAGAAACGAATCTAGATGTAACCAATACCACAGCGGCCACCTGCGCCTTCTTCTTGCCATTATCGTTAAAAAATTCTTATATCTTCCTAAAATATAAACACACTCGTTTAGATATAATCCATTATGATGAAGAATATTCTCTCTGGCTTGTAACCCTGGCGCTGCTTTCTGTATGTTAATGCGAGGCTCTTTCTGCGTCAGAATCCGTCAAGCAATTCGAATGTACTGAAACTTATCGATGTTTATCTGAAACGTGTAGACTCCGCGCAGCGTCGTACTACCCACAATGGATGCCTCACGCGACGAACTCTTGGCAAAAGCGTTACTCATGCGTTGCCGCCGCGTGATCACCACTCGTGGTTTGTCATTACTTCATCTTTAAAAGTCTTTTTGTGTTAACTATACAACTATAAAATATTATTTACTATGGTATAAATTGTAATATTACCTATTGATAGATCCGTGCGATAGTATATTTACATATTTCAATATGAAATCAGTGTCAGGTTATGAATTAATTATAATTGTCTGACGTTATTATACAAATTACATGTTCCAACATTTTATGCTCGATGAATTATGTTGGTGACAGCCGTTATGAAAGTCTAACTAAAATACTCCATATTCCATATAGCATACTTAATCCAATTCTAAATCAATCAAGATTAATTTCCAATTTTTGGTTGAATAAATATTATTTTGACTTTGACTTGGTTTTGAGAGATATTTTATAATTATTGACTAATCTGATGTATCGTGTTTAAAAGTTGACATTACTAATAGATGCAAAGAAATTTGAATACTGAAAACCTCACAAGGACGATCTAAATTTATACGTGACAAAAAAAAAAAAAAAAAAAAAAAAAAAAATACCATTTAGATGTGTATAATATTACTGTACTCTTTTGGTATATCAGTTCCGAATGCAGTCCTTCTGTGCCTTATTGTGGAACTCTTCAATGTTGAAAAGCATAGCGTATTTTGATGCTGATGACAACGTGAATTATTACGATTATGATGATAATTGTTGATTAGTCCTACTTAAGATTATTATGGACAAAAAGGTAGGCATATATTAAAGATATAACCTAAACTCTAGTGTCTATGGCAAAATCTGTATTCTTTGTTGGCCCTGATACATGAACAAGATGATCAAATAGGGATTATACTTTACTAGCGTTACAAACCTCCTATGGAGCACGAAATAACCTAATTTTTGGCTGATTCATAATTTGTGCACAATTAGGCCTTTAACGAGTGAAATGTAATACATAAATATTTATTTACACGTATTTATTCGAATATACACCCTGTTTGAATTAACGCCTCCTCCAGAGACCCTCATTTGGAATAAGGTTGCGAACGTTATGATCACACAACAACATTTTGACATTAATTATGTGTTCTTTTAGTTCCATATTTACAGTGGAATTAAGGGGAGTTTATTTAAGTATACGTACGATATGAAATTTACACAAAAATAAATAAATAAACGCCTCTCTTGAATAAACTCTTCAGTTCAATAAACGTTCTGGGTCGTTTATATCAATAATACAGTATGAACAATGTATGTATTTGTGTATTTATATTCACCAAAAATCCATTACTTTACGTACCGCAATACAAAGATTTGGTACAATGTAATGTAGTAGTGTATGGAGGGGACTTAAGGAACGCCCCCTAAAAAAGCTTGCAGCCCAACGAGGCGCCCCCTCCCACCCACTAGAAATGTTGTGAGCAAATATTATTTTCTAGTTGTAAAGAATCAGTTCATACCATGCTTACTGTAAAGCCCTTTATTTTCGCACGCCCTTAATTTTCACGATTTTCGCGATAAAAACACGAAAATTAAGTTCGCGCGAAAATCGCGAAATTCTGAATAGTGTTTTTGCCAGCTAACGCCACTTCCGATAACCATCGAACGTCCCATTTTACCTTCGGCCCCCCACCCCCATCAATACAATGTCTGCTGCATGAGACCATCGTATCACATTTTTTCTTATTAATGGCCATTTTAACATGCAAACATTAAAAACATTTTTTGTTTTGTTTATTATGCTCCATAGGCCTATATACATTGCAGCTTTAATGATACATTGGCCTCACAGAAGCATCTGTTCGACAAAATTTACTATATTAATATAAGTTTTATAAGTATTAGATTATATGATAAGATACTAATGGTAGATGTATTATTAACTAGTAAGATATACTTGACTCTCCTTCTACTTCCAATTCATCCATTTTAATTTAAACACATTTTGACGTACAAATACAATATTTTTGGAAAATCACAGATATTGACAAAACGTGATGATAAATCACAATTTGAAGTTTAAAATGTATGAAATATAAAATAAAAATAATTGCCTAATTTAAAATATTGATCGTATCGCGACGATAGTAAGGCATAAGAACGAAAAATAACAAGTATAGTGTAAAACGAGTTAAAATACAACTTTCTTCATAAAGCAGAGTCCAATGACAGACCTTGATATGATGATGATCATCATCATCATCATTATCTTCTCTAAATCCGACCGAAAATTTTGAAAATCAATGGTTAACATTTTAAAGGTTGTAATGAATACATATAAATAGGCCTCCCCCACCTTGATTTTAGTGCTGTCGCTACCATTTTATAAATTAAAATGTATGGGGGTGAGTGACTTTTGCAACACTATATTTATGCCTGGCCCGATTTTTTTAATGGCGACCGACCAACCCAAACGTGACAGTACAACACAACAAATGATGGTGATAATGATGATGAAGATGATAATGATGATGAAGATGATATCATAATGATCATGATGATGTTCATGATGATGATGATGGTAGTGGTGCTGTTGATGATGGTGATGTATTTTAACTCGTTTTACACTATAATTGTTATTTTTCGTTCTTATGCTTTACTATTGTCGCGATTCAGATTATCTTCCGCTGCGCAATCGACCAAATTATGAAAACATATAAAAAAAAAAAAACAGAAACAAAAACTAAAGTATATAGTAATAAAATGAATAGTGTGGACGGTGAAGGGGATGTCGACGGCGACAGTGATAGCGATTGAGACTACTTTGGCAAGGAGCTCACTATGTCAATGTTGTGATGAAAACGGCGAATATTGAAGTTGTTTCTTTTTTTCTGATCATACAATCCAAAATGTTCTTCCGTTGTGCAATAAACCAAATGTTGAATATCTATAGAAAGTAGATATGACAATGCATACTCACAATTAGACGACCTAGCGAACGAACCGTAGAAGAAATACATCGTAATTAAAACAATAAAAATAAAATAATTTTTATCCGTTGCGCAATCAACCAAAACATGAACACATAAAAAAATAATGAAAATAAACTCTATGAATAATGTGACGGCGATTTCGATGGTGATGGCGATTACGATTGAGATTGCCATAGCAATGGAGCTCACTCTGTCAATGACGATGGCAGAGGTTATGATAACGGCGATAATTATTACATTGATGTTAAAAACAACAAAATCAATATTAAAGTTTTTTTTTCTTCTAATCATACAATCCAACTGCTATTCCTTTGTGCAATAAACCAACATTTAAATATTAAAAAAAAGTGGATTAGCAATGCATAAGTACAATTAGATGACCTAGCGAAAAAAAAAAACCGTAGTAAAAAGACGTAGTTCCTATATCTAAAAAAAAATAGAAATACAAGAATTTATATTTTCATTTTAATAAACACCACAATTTTGTCCAGGCAATCTGTTCACAGGGGTGGCGCCAGCAGGGGAGGGGGCCGTCGGGTAGAGCTGCCCCCCCCCCACCTCCCCGTCGGAGAGAAAAAGCACAATTCGTCGGGGAGAAAAAAAAATTATATGCATCTTCTACAAATTACTGGACTCTAAAATCGACTAAATA
>NW_022705125.1:997961-1003453 GCF_011630105.1 Anneissia japonica | reverse complement strand
TATAAATAGGCCTCCCCCACCTTGATTTTAGTGCTGTCGCTACCATTTTATAAATTAAAATGTATGGGGGTGAGTGACTTTTGCAACACTATATTTATGCCTGGCCCGATTTTTTTAATGGCGACCGACCAACCCAAACGTGACAGTGCAACAAACAAATGATGGTGATAATGATGATGAAGATGATAATGATGATGAAGATGATAATGATCATGATGATGTTCATGATGATGATGATGGTAGTGGTGCTGTTGATGATGGTGATGTATTTTAACTCGTTTTACACTATAATTGTTATTTTTCGTTCTTATGCTTTACTATTGTCGCGATTCAGATTATCTTCCGCTGCGCAATCGACCAAATTATGAAAACATATAAAAAAAAAAAAACAGAAACAAAAACTAAAGTATATAGTAATAAAATGAATAGTGTGGACGGTGAAGGTGATGTCGACGGCGACAGTGATAGCGACTGAGACTACTTTGGCAAGGAGCTCACTATGTCAATGTTGTGATGAAAACGGCGAATATCGAAGTTATTTCTTTTTTTCTGATCATACAATCCAAAATGTTCTTCCGTTGTGCAATAAACCAAATGTTGAATATAGAAAGTAGATATGACAATGCATACTCACAATTAGACGACCTAGCGAACGAACCGTAGTAGAAATACATCGTAATGAAAACAATAAAAATAAAATAATTTTTATCCGTTGCGCAATCAACCAAAACATGAACACATAAAAAAAATAATGAAAATAAACTCTATGAATAATGTGACGGCGATGTCGATGGTGATGACGATTACGATTGAGATTGCCATAGCAATGGAGCTCACTCTGTCAATGACGATGGCAGAGGTTATGATAACGGCGATAATTATTACATTGATGTTAAAAACAACAAAATCAATATTAAAGTTTTTTTTTTCTTCTAATCATACAATCCAAATGCTATTCCTTTGTGCAATAAACCAACATTTAAATATAAACAAAGTGGATTAGCAATGCCTAAGTACAATTAGATGACCTAGCGAAAAAAAAAAACCGTAGTAAAAAGACGTAGTTCCTATATCTAAAAAAAAATAGAAATACAAGAATTTATATTTTCATTTTAATAAACACCACAATTTTGTCCAGGCAATCTGTTCACAGGGGTGGCGCCAGCAGGGGGGGGGGGCCGTCGGGGGGGGGGCCGTCGGGTAGAGCTTCCCCCCCCCCACCTCCCCGTCGGAGAGAAAAAGCACAATTCGTCAGGGAGAAAAAAAATTATATGCATCTTCTACATATTACTGGACTCTAAAATCGATTAAATAAGCCTTTGAAACCCATAAATTGACAAAATTTTCAAGGGCTTCGCCCCCAGGACTACTTTCTTAACCTTTTAATCGAAGCTCGACCACACCCACTTTGGTTAACCTCGGCCCCCTCGTCGGGCAAATCCTGGCGCCACCCTGACTGTTCATTTCACATTGTTTTCCTAGAAAATGAAACGCATTGCGTGATATTTAAAAGCTATTGTAAAGTGCTCTTGATTTATCGTTAAATCAATAGCATGTCATCGTTCATTGTGTATACAGTAAATGTTACTCATATTAGTTCGTTGTTCTAAAGGTTAAGTTTATTCTTTTACATTTTTAGATTAATTTGTTATGTCCATTTTGCTGTATGTGTTTAAGAAGTCACATCATAATACAAGATACAAGATTCTCCAATATTAAAGACCAATTTTGGGACCGGAGTGTCCATGGTCTTTGGCAGTTTTGGTCTCTAATTACTGTAGCCTAAAAAATAAAGATTAAAAACATTTGTTTATTTAGGACCACAGAAAAGTGGTCTTTAATTGGAGGGGTCTTTAAGTACAGGAAAACCTGTATTATTATTATTATTATTATTATTATTATTATTATTATTATTATTATTATTATTATTATTATTATTATTATTATTATTATTATTATTATTATTNNNNATTATTATTATTATTATTATTATTATTATTATTATTATTATTATTACTATTATTATTATTGTTATTAAAAAGTTACAGGGAGTGACATAAAGATGAGGTGATTACATTTTGGTGACGACCCGGAGTAGGGTGTGGATATGAGGACCATTTAAAAGAAAAACGTCCGAGAGACCAGATTTTTCAAAAAATAATCAACTGATCTGAATGAAAGTGTGTGAAAGTTTAACAAAATTACACGGAAGAATTTAAGAAGTGTTGGTGACGATCCAAATTCGGGTGTGCATTTGAGGGCCATTAGGTGCCAGACCTAATATCTCTAAAATGGATCAATTGATCAAAACGACGCTTTCCATAATAGTTTGTCACGTTTCAATGATCCGAAGTACAGTAGCTG
Source organism: Anneissia japonica (assembly GCF_011630105.1). NCBI lineage: Eukaryota > Metazoa > Echinodermata > Crinoidea > Comatulida > Comatulidae > Anneissia > Anneissia japonica. Next base: position 1,001,089 of record NW_022705125.1, on the reverse strand, counting down.
TGGCGGACTTGGGTAGGGGGTGGGGGAAAGCCGGCCCGGCCCCGTCCCCCTAAATTTTTCAAATTAAAAAAATCTGAGAAAAAATGAAAATTCTACTCAAATTTGTAGTATAATAGTGCCATTTTGGACTATCTAGAGGCATAATCATAAACTTTCCTACCTCAGCCGCAACCATTGTGGGGCTGAGGTAGTATAGACCCCATGTGTAAAAGTACCTCTCAGGGGCCCCTCTATTACAAATTCCTGGATCCGCCACTGAATAGGGTTTGAGGACAATTTAAAGAATATATTTACTGTATACCTATACCGTATATAGGCAGATACAATAACTGTATGATGAATCTTCAAGTTAGTGCAATTACAGTAAATGTATACAGTATGCACTAACTCCACTTATTTGTGAACTGATTAGAAATGCATCTTTATATTTAAACATGTGACGCTAAAAACCAATACCCCATATTTCTTATTAATTTGGGTATTTTCATTTCAACACCAATACTTGGCATGTGTTTTTCTTGTCAACTATAGAAGTAAAATGTTTCTGTGTGTTTAACCAGAAGACGTAAGGAATTGGCGATATACAACTAATACAGTAAAAAGCGTTTTTTGTTGGCCGGTTAGTATTTTTTTTTCTAAGTACGTGGTGGTTGGAAAGTTAGTGGGTTGTTACTTTTTTACAGTCTCAATAGTTGAAAAAAAAAAAGATGTTTCAATATTATATGTTGGATTTTGTGTTCAAATGGTAACATGTGTAGTGAAAAGGATTTCGGAAAAATAATTTCGGATTACAAAATCTGAAAATGGCCACAGTATTATTTTGAGCGAGTGAGTTTTTAAGGAGGAGTGGAGCGACGTGAGGTGGGGTGGTAGTTGTGGTGGTGGTTGAAGTAAATTATGAACATATTTTGGGAGATTCGTTTTATAGAAAGGGATTTACGGCGGGCAGAGATATGGTTTTTTTCTGAGCGTTCTTCTTCTTCTTCTTATTATTATTATTATTATTTTCATTATTATTTTCATTATTATTATTCCTATAAATATTATTATTATTATTATCATTATATTATTATTGCAATGGAAACAACAACAGTTATTATTGTTAGCATTAAATTTATTAGAAACAGGAAGAAGTAATGGATTGGTCACATATAGTTTGTTGGACGATGTAATTGAATGCAGATTGGAAGTGTAGAAGAAGAAATTGATGTTTAGTACCGAATGGCGGAAACTATAAAAACTCATACAAGGACCTTGTTTGAGTTAGTTTTCATACAAGGACCTGCTTATATGAAAACTAACTCATACAAGGACCTTGTATAAGTTTGTTTCCATACAAGGACCTTCTTGAATTAGTTTCATATAAGCAGATTCTTGTATGAAAACTCATACAAGGAGCTGCTGCAATAATCTTAATATCGATGATGAGTTTAATATGATTATTATAATTAGTCACCTGAAAGTTGCAGGCCACATGACGTGAAAATGAAATTGCAAAGTCAATATTATTCTGTGAACCAATGCGTGGAACATGATCTAAGAGTAGACCGGTAATCAATTAGGCCTACATTAAAAAAAAAAAAAAAAAAAAAAAAAAAAAAAAAAAAAACTCATCACAGACACTTCAAATTACTGAATCAGAACAAGTAGAAGACTGTTATTCGGGGAAGCTTTCAAGCATCCTCAACTTTTATGAAGATGATTAATAATTTAGTTAATTTATTGTTTGTCTCGTTGTAACAGTACTTTACTCTCCATAAAGTTCCTCTTCAAATCAGCTTTGTGCTGTATTAGCTTTTCTCCCAACTGAAATAAATAAATAAATAAATAAACAATCCTTGTTATAATCATTAAAATGTTAATCTATATGATGACAATATTATTAATTAATTATTATTTTTAATTATTTTTTTTTTTAAATTATTATCATTATTAATAATATTATTATCATTATCATTATTATTATTATTATATTAGGCCTATTATTATTATTATCATCATTGTTATTATCGTTAGTATTATTATCTACGTTAGTATGATATGGTCCTCATCCCTCAATGTTAGTAGAGGCGAAACAGAAGATATTTAAATCGTCTTGAATCGTCTAAAATCTGAGACCTTCACACATGTTTGCACATGCGTATTAGGTATGATAATAATTAAATAAATTATGTTTCAAAAGTAATGTCAAACCTGATTTTTGTTATTATGATTCTATTCGCCTTCACAATTATATATTCAGTATATATTATACAGTATATAGAAACGCTATATAAATATAAATCATCAAAGAAAGAAACTGCAGTGTTCAAATAAAGGACATGATGGTATATGGTGTATCATAGCTCTCAACGAATGTAGTCCTTTGATTATAAAATCCTCGGACGGGATTTGAACCTGCGACCTCTCGCGTTCAAGGCAAGTGTCGTAACCATTAGACCAATTATTTGATGTTGAGAAAGTGTCGATTGATTTATAGATTTACAGAAATTTCATATTTTGGAAGCTGTCAACATTTGCATATCTGCATGTGCCTGTGAATTAGGTCAAATTCGCGTTAAACTGCAACACGATGGACACGTACTTTAAAGATATAGGTCTATCAATACGCCAACTATGCATTTTGTCAATTCGATTTATGTCAAGACACATTAAACTTTCTTTGTGTCAAAGGTCAATCCAAACAGAAGTCAAGATATAAAATTAGAAACGGCATATTACTTATAACCTCGTCGAGATAGTACACTGATAAAAATTGTATCGCGTTTAATTTAGCTTGTAATCTTCATCGTCATGTAAAATTCAGCCCACGGGTCTTTTACGTTTTGGTTCTTCAGTAGACTGTGTATTCAGCTTCGATAATGTGCATTCATTCCGTGTTTTAGATTCTGAGATAAAGAGAGAAGCATTTGTCCCGTGTCATGTTATCTATAGTATTTGTGTGAGAACGGCAACAATAGCTTTTTTCCGTAATATTTATAGTCAACATTGCTATCCGGCTCAGTATGAATACCATTATCGTTATCATAATTAATATCACTATTATCATTATTATCATCACCTACGTTAAGATTATTATTATAATAACCAGCATAATTTCCTCTTACGCAATTAACAGTATATATATA
>NW_022705125.1:983489-997101 GCF_011630105.1 Anneissia japonica | reverse complement strand
TATTCATATTCATATATATGCATATATGTGATCTTCATCGTGATATGATCTAAATACATGTCGAAAATAAACATTTACCGCTGCAAATACATTCGTTTATAAATGTACTGTTTTTGCATCCATCATTCTTCATAAATGTCATTACCTCTGTAGATTTAATCTTTTTATGCGAATCACGGATGATAGGTTTAACACAATCTCTATTAATCGTGATTGTTAAACTTATTAAATATGTATTAGGCACTGCCACTGCCAAACGAGGTAAATTCCTATGAAGCATTGCAGCTAGTGGGATATGCATAAATATAGGTTTCTCTTTGGCCGTTTAAATTTACGCTTACATTCTAGCTTTTGCTTATATCATGGAGGTATTAATATCTCCATGCTTATGTCTAAACCGAAATCCAGCCATCACTTCCCGCATTGATGCCTTTTTTCTTCAATATTTATCTTTCTAATCTGCATATAGGCATAGACATTAAAATAAATAACAAAGTATACCATCGTGCTTAGATTCAGTATTTCGTCTTTTTATTGGATCAGCTTCAGGGATCACAATGTTTACATTTTACTATTCTATTATTTACACATAATAAATTAACAGAAACATTTTAAATGTAAGTGTATACATATACGCATGATTGATCAACAAAGTATACAAAGCGAACAGCGAAATTTTCTTCGAATCGTTTAGATGCTGAGTAATGTGTATGCATTGTTGAGTGGCATTTCAACGACTATATTATCGTTACATTTCCATTATATGTTTTTAGTCATAACCATGTATTTCACGATGCATGCGATAATAGAGAAAATTTAACATTTAGACATTGATCACTGTCATGTTATAGGCACATCATTATCCGATGATAGATCGTTCAGACCTTCAACCTTATTTATACGCAGAAATAACTCGCAATTTCATCTAATCATTTCTTTTTTGGAAATCTGATCTAAGAAAATGATTACGGGTTACAACATAACGACAGGTAAATTACTTACACGTTATAAATTACAGTCTCTCGGAAAAACCTTACAAAATCAATAATAATGATATTTGTGATAAACTACAATAATATAAATAATATTATCATTCGATAATGATAAAAAGTAATATTGATTTTTTATTAAGTTTTAAACAATTACCTAAATACAATATCAATAGAAAATTAAAGGTAACATTATTACAAGATTGTTCTGAAAGTTGACATTAAAAGGTATACAATTTAAACATTAGTAAAATACGCCTTACTTGTGCACCCAAGTACCTCAAGAATATGCTAAAAGAAATCAGATACTTTTTAATTTTGTGTAAGATGTAAGAGCGTCTACACTTAATCAAAACACGTCGCAGTGAATCAATTGTTGCGTCAGGGGAATTAAATTGATTATCATGCTACGATAGTTTCTGGATTAGGAAAACATTAATTTAATTGAATAACTCTTAATTAATAATATCTATATAATCCAGCACTTATATCATTTTTCTAATGAACATTAACGAACATACGCCCGCACTCACGCACATCTCTCTTCAACATCCCTCGTACACTGTGCACCTAAATGACCTTACAGAATTTGAATTTATTGAAAGAGAAAAACTACTATCGAATCGCATGCTCGTTGGCGCCAAATGATATTTAACCCATTTTTAGTTTCCCTGTTGTCTACGCGCTTAATTAACATTCAAACTTACAAACTATACTCCCATTATTTACCATTGACTAAACACAAGACTTGACTATTAAACAAAAACTCAACAACTGGTATCCGAATTTGCCATTGAAAAATAATGCGTTCCATACGCATTTGAGCGCGTAAGTCTGTAATAATATTTTTTTTAAATCATGTTGAATCTATGTCATAACCCCTGTCCCAGTGTAAGAGTATAGCATTAAACAAGTTTAGACATGAACAAAAATACATGTGAATGAACGTCCGTAGGAGAAGTTCCCAAAAGACTTTTCATTTGGACATTACGCTAGCGGCTTCATAACTTTCATCTTCTATAGATATTATAAAGCAATTCACACCATGATGGCAGACAAATTATTAAAGGATAGGATAAGAGTATTTTGGTATGAATCTCACTAAGAATAACTCACTAAGTCTGAAGCCTTGTTTCCAATGAGGTTCTTCTAGTGGTGAATTGGGCAGTGTGTGTAGGCGCACCCTACACTGTGCATCAAGAGCGTAGGTCCAGTTAGTAATATACAAGACACGTAAAATATACATCGTTTTCATTTCAGTAGGCACTTTACGCAACAAGACGAGAGGACGGTGGTTCTGTGGTCATTATAGCGTGAAGACCACAGTAAACACTTGGGCGCTTAACCAGAATTGTCGTTGTCGATGGCTCCCATCCTTTTGCGTAAAGTGCCTAGTGCCTATTATGTTATAAGTCATAAGTCACTCACTGGATAACGCAATGTCACTACGCGCGCGCAACAGTCGCGTAGTCTAGTGCTGAACAGGGGGCGAAGTTGGGTTCGTTGTACGACGGTCGTGCGACCGTCTCACTGAGTGCCCAGGTTTGTATAATTGTTCTTTAACATTTGATTAATGTTTATTTTACTATTAGCTTTATCATTATAATGGCGGATGCGCACAAGACAATTAGCATGCATAATATCAGCATTACTCTATCAAAAACGCTTGCCAGGTCCGTCCATGTTTTTGTTAGTTCTTCCTCTTTTTTCTGTTCCTCGATGTGCTGGTTAAACTTTCTGATGTCTTTCATTAACTCTTTGAACTCGGATGACGCTTGAAGTGCAGGGGACAATGTTTTGTTTTTTTGTTTATCTTCACTGATCACAGGAAAGGGGGACACATGGTCGACTCTCTTAAAACAAGGGGGTGGTGTGTAAGAATCCAGGTCCTTATACACTCCAAGAATTGATCCTAAGCCTCGGATGAAGACCTTGTGAATAAATTCATTGACAGGTTTGATGTGCTGTCCGAAATGAAATTTTAGAATAACCGATGTTGCCACAACAGAGAAGCATCCAAGAGAGATGATCAATGTAAAGAAACTTGCTGCAATAAACAGAGCAAGACATGAAATTATCAAGAGAATAAGCATGTAATTATTATATACATCGTAAGTGTGAAATTAAGACTATTGGCACGAAATTGTGTAAGTCTGTCTTTGTGTTGCATTGCATTTTGTAACGTGAATGTAACTGAATGGATCATGGTGTTCATCTCATGGTTATTTTTTCCGCAGGGCCTCGTGTTTGATAGGTTTTGATCAATTATGACATTCTCTTCTTGTTTTTTTTTTTGTTTTTTTAACATTTCTCCAAAGTTAATTAAGTAGTGCCTTATTCATACAATAATAAAATTTTGACGTGATCAAAATTTACCACCAACGTTATTTTCCACTTTTAAAACGTTCAATAATAATTTTGTTATTGAATGGTTTGTTTTGCCGGGTTTTGCGTATCGTGCAAGAAGTCAAGCAAAACTTGTTTTACTATTTATTACCGCGTACCTTATCTGCCTATATCTACACAAACAACATAGTTACCTTGATAGGCCTATTTCATTCACTGCCACATTTAACCCCATGTTTTCGTCATATATTTTGTAAGCCAAAATTTATCTCTTTATGTCTGTTAAAAAAGTATTGTCTCTTAAAAAATAACCCCAAAAAATCATAAAATATTTTTGAAATTAGCTTAATGTTATTGAATGGTTTGTTTTGCGTATCGTGTGCAAAAAGTCAAGCAAAACCTCTTTGACTATATATTACCGCGTACCGTATCTGCCTACATCTACGTAAACAACATCCTTACCTGTATTTTGATCTTTATTTATTCAAGACATTCCAAGTTATGAAAATATGCTGGCGTGAGACTTCCAACCCTGGACTTTGTGCCCTCTCATATATGTAAAAAAAAAATCCGCCCCCTAGGGAGGAGTATTGGACTGGATCCCCTACATTCACCTTTGCCGCAAAATGTTATTTCCTAAATGCTCGAAAATGCATTCAGGATCTGTATTTGTCTTTGAGAATACATGTACTTCGTGTCGTCCACACCAGAGGGCATTCATATTCCTGTCTGTTTACACGAACCTTTTCACACTGGCACCGCATGAGCTGGCAGTGTGTACGCGTCATTTGATCTTATCCGGCCGAGAGCCTTTATGAAACGACATATTCACAGTACTAGTGCAGCTAGTTGGTGTAGGCCTACATTATGTTACCATGATATTGTAAGTATTGTAGAAGGAGAACTTTTGGAAAGAGGACTTTTTACAAAGGTAACAAATAGTATAGGCCTAAATATATTTTATAATATTATGGCATTACATGGATTTTGGTCCTTAAGAATGAGAGCGTGAGACAGACCCCAAATGTGCGAGTCTCACACAATGCGTAAGACTTCTAGCGCGCCGCTGAATGAGACGCGGTTTTGACGTGGGCACCGTGTGAATACAACTTTAAAATGTGACACTGAGTCAAGTGATCTTATTTGGTAATATATTATGTTCAAAGAAGAATACCGGTACGAGATAACACTTGAATGATGTTCAGTATTGTAAGTGATTTTGCCGCAGACTATAATTATCAAATTGTTGCTAATTACGTGTCTCTCGTTATTTCATTTCGTTCGATTTAGGTCGCTACCGTTAAAGTGACAAAAAGCGAGTAAAGTGAATAAGATTAATGAAATAAACTCACCAATATAAGGGGTCTCGTCAGATGGAGGTAATGACTCAGCGATCAGTTGTTGAAACAGTACGATTGCTAGCAAAGTGGTGATAGAAAACGAAATCTTCTCTCCACATTCTGGAGGTAAGTAGAATACAAAAGCAGCTAGAAATGAAAGTAAAACGCAAGGCGCTAGAACATTTCCAACATAGAATTCGGAGCGGCGGCTCAAACCGATTGTCATGGTAATATCAGTAAATGGATGTGGGCAACAATCGTACTTGATGATGTTCTTCTTAAAAGAGACAAAATCTAGGCCCCAGACTCCATTCTCGTTGAAGTAATCCTGGTTGGCCTCCTCACCCTGTAAGGCCTCTACGTCAACGTGGTGGCTCCCGTATGCCCATGATCCATGCTTAAAATAACAAATTTGCTTGTCGAACGGGAAATACTTTACATTCATCTTGCAGAATGCAGTGTAGATGGCCGGTGTTGCCATAGAAACAGTACCATCCGAAGTAATGGATAATGGTACAGTGTTTTTCAAACGTTCGAAGCCAGTGTCCACGCTAGAAATAAGAGCAGAACTGTTAATCACACAGTCGAGAAACAATGCAATTAACGTAATATTACTTATCATATTTTACTAATTGTTTACATACTATAGACAAATTTTGAAAATACATCCTTATATGGACTACCAACTTATTTCATTTGATAAAACATTTAAAAAAACGGCCATTGGACCATTTTGAGTTCGAATCTCGGTGGTAGGAAAATATATCTCTTTAAACACCACCAAAAAGAGAAATTTCTTTGATTAATACCCAAATGTATTTCAAAATTTTCTGGGTTAAGTAGTCTATACAATTTTTAATTCCCTTACTTGTTGTAGAGTGTTATGTCTGGCGTCCAAATTGATTTTTTTGAAACTTTTATTGTATCTACCCCATCGTATTCTGAGGCGTTCCATACCATAAGTTGATCTTGCCAAGTCTGAATCAATAGAAATGAAAATTTGATGTAATAGTTTTCCCTCAGAGGGGTCTGCCCTAATGCAATCTGGTATCGATTACTTTTGCAAGATCTCATGGATGACGTTATATTAACATCTCCCTGACAGTGTAACAATTATCATGGGGTAATAATATTAATAATCTACAAGAAGAAGAAGAAGAAGAAGATGATGATGATGATGATGATGATGATGATGATGATGATGATGATGATGATGATGATGATGATGATGATGATGAAGAAGAAGAAGAAGAAGAAGAAAAAGAAGAGAAAAAGAAGAAGGAAAAGAAGAAGAAAAAGAAAAACAAAAGAGAAAAAGAAGAAAAAAGAATAAGATGATGATGATGAAAATAATGATGTGATGATAATGATGATGATACTGGTGGTGTGATGAGATGATGATGACGATTAAGGTTACGATCATAATAAATGTTATGTTATATTAATATCAAATATCAAATAATAATGTAAAATAAGAAGAGGAAGAAGAATAAGACGACGAAGAAGAGAATGAAGAAAAGAAGAAGAAGAAGAAGAAGATGATGATGATGATGATGACGACGATGATGACAATGATGATAACGATAATAAGGATAATATATTACAGGTTATATTAATATCACTTTGACAATATAACAATTATCATGGAATAATAATACTAATAATATTCCAGAATAAGAAGAGGAAGAAAAAGTAGAAGAAGAAGAGGAAGAAAAAGAAAAAGAAGCTGATGAAGATGATGATGGTAATGATGAGATGACGATGATGATGACGATTATGATGTTGATAATCATTTTTATTAAAATGATTATGATGATAATGATGCTATAATAATAATAATAATATAATTATGTAATAATAATATGATATCAATAATAACATTGCTCATGAAATAAAAAATATAATAATAAAGTAATAGTATTTCTATTATTATTATACATTCAATGGCCTAATATAAGAACAAGCGAAACGTAGACGTAGCGTAGATTTTGTTCGTCAAATTTACTTATTATTTTAGACGATTACATTTTCCATGAAAAACACAGACGTAACACAGTTAAAACTGTTACAGAGTTCAGATTTTATATTTTTATTGTTTCTTGAAAATTACATTACGTTCTAACTCGCTAACGGTTGTTGTTGGAATAATGTACTGTATTCGTTTTAACCGTAGTCATGTTATTTCAATAATTTAGAAACTGGGTGCCTTTAACCTTTGTAAAACCTATTAATCCATTAGAGTTGGTGAAACCTTAATAAACGTACGGTCGCCTCGAGAATATACATACCATTGCCATCCATCCGTTGACGGTAATAAATTGTCGTCTTTCATCCTGAAACAAACCATAAGGGAAACTAGAACCGACTTTAATGACAGCAACCACTGTAAACATTTTTATTCATTGCCGCATAATACTTGGTTTTAATTCTTTAATAATCATAATATTATACTGAAGCTACACTTTTTTAACAGTGGCACCTCAATATAAAAGCATTTACACGACCAAGGCCTATTCCAAGAAATTAAAAAACTGGATAAAATACATTGAATGGAATAAAATATTACAACTTGTTAAAAATGTAAAAAAAGAAAGCGAAATATAATACAAACATTCTTATAATAGAGTAACTCCAACACTCAGCGCTTTCTTTACATCGACCAAATTTTAAGAGTATTTATTGCCATTGCAGCGTGTTTAGTGCCATTTTAAAAATAATAATAAATTATAAGCTTCCAGTACACCAAGTGGCATATGGTACAGATCTCAATTATTGGTATTTGGTTCTGAGAAGAACTGCTTGGATTTTACTGTCATGTTATTCACCATGTTTTACATGGTAAATCATTCTGCAAGGTTGTTTAACAGATCACTAATAGTAATACTAATAACATCAAACAAAAAAGTTACATATAAATAAAAACAAAAATTAGAAAAATGTTCAGCTTATGATGAATGTAAATATTAGGCCTATGATGAATTTGAATATAACGAGTTGTATAATCAACCTATTACAATAAAGAAATGTTATAAGCAGATGTAGCACTTTTGCACTTTTCAGACTATTTAGGCTTTTCATCAAAACAAGCTTTAATACACAGTACACTTGCTTAGCTTATCTTTGAATTTCCATTTAAAAAAGACGTGGCGCATCAGGCACACAATATGATATAACATCAGTTGGACTGAACGGTAAAGAGTTTGCAGTGTCATCACTAATTTTCGCAGTGCCATCAATAAAACATGACGCGTCGCTCCTGGCACACTCACTGAGTGTAATCGCTATAAAGTGACGCTCTCGGAGCGCGATCACCTAGAATGTGTTGACGCTTCTGGAAGTATTATTACTGTACGTAATTGCTGACACGCTCGTAAGGTAGAAATTATAAGTGAGTAATATTATTACTAAATGGGTGCGTTTGCAGGATCAACACGAGTGGCTGCGATATGCTAACAATTATTTTGTAAATATACCATTGTAGTAAAGACAGGCTTCCCACCGTCATTATCATATGAAGATCGTCTGGTTTCAGATTTTGTCACCAAATTGTGCACACCCTCGTGTTTTAAACATATTTTAATTCGTTCATAATATACACTGCAATATTGTATGTCTCTGTCGAAGCTCACTGCTTTTTATTTTACGATTTTTTGCAAATTTTAAGTGCTGGGCTTTTTGTTTTGATTTTTTTTATAAATATTCTTAAATATATCTTAAATCAAACAATAATTACTCATTTCTGTGCAATTGATGTACGCTTTAGCCCTGTTGTCTCTTTTAGTTGTTATTTAATTTTTAACTATTTAAATATTATTTGAATAAAAAATGTTAATTATAGACCCATAACTGTTACTACAACCTCTATGAGGTTCAAATGAGCTCCAATTTCATTAAGTATTTTAACATGTATTTTACCTGCTTTATTGGTTTTTTTTTATTATGATGAAATTAATAAAGATTGAATTGAATATTTTATAATTTTAATTATCTTGACCTTTTAAATTTTACATTTTTAAACTTATATTTTTATATTATAGCTAGGCTTAATCATGTCGTTAAGTTAAGTTTGCTGGGAATCCAGACTTATGTCATGGTGACTCTTTTGCTGTTTTGGCCCCAAGGCACTTGTCTGAATAAATAAATGAAATGTATTGAATTGTCATACTAAATGATTCGCAGTTTTGTCATATTCTACTGATAACTTTGCAAGGACATTATGCCTAAGTTGCGAATGAATTACAACCAAAAGGTAACAGCAGACTACACTGTTGGTACGCTCGAAATGTTAAAAGGTAACGAGTGCTGTCAATGTTATTTATATTACTGTTTATAATACTTTTCAAAGGCTAATATTAGACTAGGTTTAAACTACGTTTATAGGCAATTTAAGATAAAATGTATATATGGTTTTTAAGTACGCTATTCACATCATTAGTTGCTAGCGTATTTCATATTATATAAAATTAGAGTAACTTCTTTAAATCTTTTGGTATTCGTTTAAGAGAGATATTAATTCATTTAAACAATCGCCCAGAGTCTTTTATTTATGCCTAAAAGGGTAAACGACTGCCCTGGTCTGTAGAAAAAGAAAATAAATAAATAAATAAATAAAATAAATAAATAATCGAGATTCCGGTAATTTCACACGACTAGTAAGTACATGTTTTTGTGCAGCTCAGTGTGTTTCATTCAGTTTACTTACTTAATTATAGTAACAATTTATTAGATACACAAGTAAGGGTAAAACTTCACTGTAAATTGCTTGGTTTTGTTTTTGTTATGCTTTTTATCTGTTTGTTGTTTTTGAACTGTCTTTTGCTTTCCTTTGTTTATATTTTATAATCTTCTTTGGTGCACCATCAAAGTGGTGGGTGCCACTGATCTGGTGAAGCCAAAAAATCGTAACGTATCGACATAACCGATGAAACATTGGTATAAAATGATTTTCATACTCGCGTCATCAATATTGTTGATAGTGCATTAAAAGTTGGTTTTATGGTAATAAATTCACTTCTATCGCATCCACTTAGATGCTGATGTTGTATGTAGGTTGGTCTATCTACGTGAATCCACGTCGCATCTATTCCATCTGGACGGCGTCGACAGAATGCTAAAAGCTCGGGGCACGGTACTAAATACTAAATAGTACTACAATGATTGGCATGAGCGTTCTGGATTTACATATTACTTGGAGGCTAATTCGAGAAAGGAAAGGCGTTCATACGAAGGTGGCGCTTATTACAAAATTGTTGCGTTGCTTTTCATGATGCTACACAGTCTCGCATGCCAAATCTTGGGATTTACAGTTTTTGTATACATTTAATGAATAATATAAGCGCACATACCCAATGCAGTAGCGCTTAATATGCTACTGAAGAAAGAAACCAAAATTTACCGTGAACCTTAAAGCTACCAGAAAAGAAAAACAACACATAATACATTTACCTGTTGATGTTTCTAGAAGAACTTAGGCTATATGAATACAATTGAAAAATAGGCAGTACTGTTTTTATGAAGACCAACTCTTTGCATTTTACATCTTACAACTCCATGATAAGACGCTTTTTACTTTAACAGACCTGTACTGAAACAATGCACCCTGTCATATTTGTTGTCGAAACAATACGATAATGCCAGCAAGATATAAATTATAATCTCGATCCACTATACAACTATTTTCTAGTACGCCCTCTTGTGAAAGTTTTTCGTTTCGACATTGTATTGATTTTTTTTATCTTGATATGAATAAATTCACTGAAGTGCATACGTCAGTTGTTTTCTAAAGCCTGGAACACCTCGTATACCTATCAAGCCTAATGCCATTATTTGATCAATAGTATACTAGTATATGCCTGAGACATATTTGATAAAATATATTATAAATATACCAGTTATATCTGATCAAATTTTATTGAGTCCGATAAAAACATTTGATGACTCGGTGTCCCAACTTGCAGTAATCATTGAATGATATGTATTCCATCACGACAATAACAAGGCGCAAGCTTGGTGGTCTAGAGGTATGATGCCAGGCTAGTGAGGCAGTACTGTTTTTATGAAGACCAACTCTTTGCATTTTACATCTTACAACTCCATGATAAGACGCTTTTTACTTTAACAGACCTGTACTGAAACAATGCACCCTGTCATATTTGTTGTCGAAACAATACGATGATGCCAGCAAGATATAAATTATAATCTCGATCCACTATACAACTATTTTCTAGTACGCCCTCTTGTGAAAGTTTTCTGTTTCGACATTGTATTGATTTTTTTTAAAGTTATCTTGATATGAATAAATTCACTGAAGTGCATACGTCAGTTGTTTTCTAAAGCCTGGAACACCTCGTATACCTATCAAGCCTAATGCCATTATTTGATCAATAGTATACTAGTATATGCCTGAGACATATTTGATAAAATATATTATAAATATACTATTTATATCTGATCAAATTTTATTGAGTCAGATAAAAACATCTGATGACTCGGTGTCCCAACTTGCAGTAATCATTGAATAATATGTATTCCATCACGACAATAACAATTTCTTTCAACACTGCAGTACCCGCTGCCCACTTGCACTCGAATTCAACCCTGGCCATCAGGCGCAAGCTTGGTGGTCTAGAGGCATGATGCCAGGCTAGTGATCTGGAGATCGTGGGTTCGAGTCCCACCCGAGAACAACTTGCGATTTTTTTTCGCAGTTGTTTTCAAATGTACTGAGTATTCGGTACATTTCCACGTCAGGTAGGGCAAAAAATTACACCTGTAATATGTACACCTTATTAAGTTTTTTGTGTAACTATTATATTGTAGGAAGAAACAGTTTTGGTACTCTATTTGGTACATGTTTACATTTTTCCACTGAGGTCAGTTGGGCCAACATCGCAACATCCCGATAATAGTTCTGCAGGTGTTAGTGTTCAATGAATATTAGTGCTGGTAACCAAGCACGATCTTTATGAACGCTCTCAATGAAGAGTGTGTAATTACGGTACGCCATTATTTATTAATACACCATGCCAACAGGTCGATAACCAATGTGAACTATAATACAAAACAATTAATTGAGTGTTGGGCATTGATTCTAACTGTATGATGTAACAATATGCCTCTGGTTATGTTTAATCAAGCTGTGTTTCCTGTGCGCCCCATCCCTAGGATATTGTTGCATGCTAAGTTCCCACAAATAAAAAACATACGCACACACATACGTGCGTTTGTAAAACAGCAAGTGAGTTTGTAGGACATGCGTGTATTCCTTACCCTGTTCTGATTGGTCACTTTGTTTGATTGACACATCCGGAAAGATTCATTGCAAGGCAGCATTACGTCTTTCAGAAGAAACATCAGAGAGCTTTCGTTATCTCTCAGATCACTCGAGAAACAATCCGCCAAGTGTATTTACCGCTCCGCAGGGGCGGATCCAACCGGGAGAGGGGAGCACGTGGGCCTGTGAAAGCCCCTCCGAAAAATAAAAAAGAGGGAGAAAAAATAGAGAAGAGTTGAAGGGAGGAAAGAGGAAATAATGAAGTGTACCGATGAGTTTAGTGGCGGATCCAGTAGTGGGCGAAAGGAGAGCTCGATTATTTCGGCACTAACTAATTTTGAATTTTCTACTGATTGACGACGAACACAACGCTATATATCACCGACACCGATTTTTTTTTCCAACGATTTCATATATCGAGATGTAAAAAAGCCGAAAGGCGGAGACCCAAGAGTGGTTTGTTTTGAGATTTTATTTTTAGGAAAGAAAGTGTACAAACCCAACCCTAGCTGGATTAGTACGTAGCCATCGGATAGTGTACTGTACAGTACGCATTCAGTGTTAAGGTTTTGGAGAAATTATGGTTGAGATATTGGCAAGGACGCAATTAAATTATTCAAAATATGTTTTTAGTCTCATTGTTATTTGTGCATTTAAGGCCCTGGAATTTATTGAGTTGAACTCGCAGTTAGTAGGCCTATTGTAGGTTTATAGAGAGGCTCCGGTCACTCGCTAGTGGCAAACCCCTTCAAGATATGATGCCAAACTTTTTAAAGTTATCAAATCCTTTAAAAATTCTCAAGTTAAATTTAGCAAGCAATTTAAAGTAATCAACCGACATTTGAATCACCATTAATTAATGTCAGTCAAGTCAAGTGCCTCTTCAGAAACGGTCCAATGAAGGCATTGTGTCTATTACGTTAATTTACCTCTTTATTTTTACTGTACAGTATCTTTAAAGGAGCTCACATACCGGTACTATACAATCACATGACGTCACAGTCGCATGTACTGTGTACTGTATATATTTATAAGGTACGCACTTCATCCCAATTATTAATTTAATTATTAATTACTTGAAGGGATCTTTAAGTTCACATGATATTAATTACAATGCATATAAAGTAATTGTATTGATTATACCTGGAGTATGCCTGGGTTAATTTCTTGGCCAAATACTTAATCGAATCAATAACTAGTCGTAACTGCAACAGGAAAACGAACAAAAGAACTGCGATTGTGTCTTTTTGTTATTAACATGTCCTGTTTAATGCACCAATTTGAGAACATTCGTTGTGGTAGTGCGGTAAAAATATATACCGCTACCGTAAATTGGACATGATGGAACATCGTAGGCTACCCTGTAGCTTTTCAACGAATAAAGTCCTATAAAAGTCATTATGTAATAAAACTCCTTCGAACCTGCGACCTCTCGCTGAAAAGGCGAGCGTCATAACCACTAGACCACGAAAACTTCATGGTTGAAAAGGTCCAAATAACCGTCGGGAACATTGTATTACACAATGCTACGCCTCAGGAGGGCGTTCGGCCAGATAAATCTGGCAATATGGCTAGAAATACTGTCGTATATTATATATGATATTGAAGGGAGTTCCTTATTTAAACAATGTATATGTACCTTTGATGATTTATATTATATTTAT
>NW_022705125.1:964522-983462 GCF_011630105.1 Anneissia japonica | reverse complement strand
GCTGTTAAATTATATATAAATCATATTTTATCAAATTATTTTATATTTATATTTATATTCATTTATTTATAGGACAATATTCGTTGAGAGCTATGCTACACGATGTATTATCATATTCTTTATTCGAACACTGTATTTACCTTTCTTTGATGAATATATAATTCCACAGTGCTACACAGTAATGATTAATAAAACGTTTGTTACGACGCTCGATGCTTTTTCTGGGTTACAACAGCTCCACAATTTGAATTACTCGATTGTATGGGGGTGGTCTGCCTGGATTGAAGCTGTGATAGTAACAGGCTTCAGCGGTTTAGCGGCATGCCACTTAATCAGTGGCGTAATGAGGCACGTCCCCTTCCCTAAAAAAGAGCTTCCTCATTGGAATTGGCTGAAGCAAAAATATCACTCTCAAGTAGTTAAAATCACCTCATGTCACCTTATTTTCCTACCTAATGGCCCCTCATTTAATCATCGCCCCCAGCCCCACTATTCCACCTTCACCCACCCTATTTCAAGACTCCTATACGCCACTACACTTAATGTGACTGTGAGACGTTGCAGGTTCAATTCCCGTCGGTGCTATTATACAGTATTTTCGATGAAACCATAACGTTTAAGTACAGTTTCTGTACATATATGCCTGGCATACACTAGCCAATTATAAGCATGTTATTATAGCATGATTGATATATAGGCTTACTATGTTTTATTTTGACATCATGAATTGTATTGATAGTGTATGATTCACTATACATCCATGGACTCACCAAATCAATAACTTGTGTAACTATGTAGCGATACGTCACGATGACAGCATCGGAGTCATTTAAGACCGGTCTAGCTGTTGGCTGAGTGTAGTTTTCCAGTAGTTTCCCTAACAGCAAAGCCTCGTTATTAGGTGCATCTTATGAAATAAATACAAAATAGTGGTAATTATGTAAATCAATATTCCCTCTTTTATTTTTAAATTTACGTTTATTCTAAACCTATTCATTACTGTTAACTTGTGATCATAGAACATTTATTCAAAAAACATTAGGTCGGCAAAATTATTGTCAATAACAATGTATTTTTTCAGGCTGTCAATCAAACAACTTAGCAATCAGTACATGTTATTGTTGAACCAATAATACGCGTATGTCTCAACAAACATCAAGATTACGTACTTTTACGTTCTTGTATGTAGGACATTAGGAATTTAGCTAAAGGGTTCATTATCCTTAATTGATGTTAGAATGTACAAATGACAATATAACGTTTAATTGAAAAAAATTTCAATTAATGTACATAAATTCTTTATATTATTTCAAGAATGTACAACACCACAACATTTTACATATCGTTTTTTGTTTGTTCAGTATTTTCTCGACTGATATGTCTGTCTAGTTTCCTTGGTTAAAATAGGACTGTTAAATTAATGTTGTATCATTTTAGAATTTTTTTCTTTCTTATCACCTCATTTATTTTCTTTTTAAACATATTAACATTTTAGTATATCAAATCCTACTAACATTACATTAACATTATAATAAATTGCAATGCCGGTATTTCTTTTCCATACTATTATTATTATTATTACTATTATTTGCATACATGCTACAGAATCAAAGCCCTTATTTGAATATGAGAATACAGACTGTATACCAAATCATCAATATTGTCAGTGGCGGATTCAAGGCCAAAGAAAATTTGTTGTTTAACATGTGTAATGTTAATGCATTTTAAATGCCAATCAATAAAAATGTGCCTAAGTTTTATTTAAATGTAATCAGAGCAATCTTGTGTAATTTTCTCTGTGGCCGTTTTTTTTTTTGTATGTGTGTTTGTTTGTTTGTTTTTGCATTATTTATTTTTAATCTTGATTTTTGTAAAGTAAATTATTTATCTTTTATAAATCAGTTTATTTCAAAATATTATTATTTTTGTTACTTTTAGTTAATTATTTCTCCTTATTTTGCTTTTCTTTTCTTTCATTGGCCTTTTTTCCTTTTTTTTTCAATATTTTTTTAATGTCTTTGATGTGTCCTTTAATTCTCTAGATTAATTATTTTTTCTGTTCAATTGTGTTTAGTTAATTTAGTTTTTTTCATTTTGTTAACTAATTATTTGTTTTCCTTAAATCATTATTTTTATAAAATTTTCTGATTTAAATTTTTTCATTTTTTTGTTTTAATTTAATTAATTTTTAAGGTTTAAGATCTAGTTTAAAAATTAAATATAATGTTGTTGTAAATCGTATATTAACATCCAATATAATTTTCAGTTTAGTAGTTTTATTTTATTTTTTTTTCTGCATTATTGTTTTGATGTTAATGTTGATGTTCAGGTTTTATATTGTTTAAGGAGGAATTGATAAAGGATTGCATTGTTTAGGGAGAGAAGAGGGTACGTAGAATTTTGTATTGCTTTTAAAATAATCGTTACAGTAAGTACAGTTGTATTTAGTGGGAAGGGGTAAACTTCGAACTATCAAGGAAGGATGGGGAAAGAAGAAGGATTAACTTAAACTGTTTTCAGTTGGTTTTAAGTTTTAGTGGTTCTCTTAATTTGATGTATCTTGTAATCATTTGTTTTGGACGCGAATTTATTTTTCCATGTGTGCCACTGATGTAAAACTCCAAATAAATATTATTACTATAGAAAAAATGTTTGATAAAAAGTAATTGGATAAGCGAATATCCACTGCTTAACGCCATCCTAGATAATTGGGTGAACGTTATCAATTTAAATATCAATGAAAATATAGGCCTAAATACAAATCCAGGTTTATACAAAAAGGTTGTGAAAACTAATTGAAGGTATGTTTATGTCTTAAAAAGATATTTATTGGCAAGCCATCATAAAAGAAATGGGAACTTGAATTCAATGACGCTTCAGTTAATTACAAATTTCTTCATAAAAATCATTCCAAAAAAAATAAAATGTTATTTTATGGGAAACTAAAAGGGTTATGCAATACATGATGGAAACATAAAGATGGTAAACATGTGATTACATGTATGTCCAAAATGTATGGGAAAATGTATACAATGATTAGGACTATATCCAATGAATTACATATAAAATGTGTTTAGTACAGTACCGAATACATAAATGAGATAAGAATCAGAAAATTATTTACCATTTATAAACAAAACCTTTAGTAGATTTATACAAAGTGTGAAGAAACCCATGGAATTTGTTTAGCATCATATTCAAAAGCACTATAAACTGCTATTATTTTGTATAGGAACAGGAAGAGCAAAAAGAAATGGAATTATATATTAGCATTTTGTATTGAAAGAATTTAATGATAAAAAAGTTACATTTTTATTATTACAGTATACTTATTGTACAGATAAAAAAAATAAGAATCTTAAAACACACTACTTACACATCTAGGCATTAAATGTAAATGACGGACAAAAGTGTTAAAGGAAATACAGTCGATTGTCAATATTATTATTATATTTTAGTTTTATTATATTTTATTTGTACATCTTGTTTCGTATCTTATGCATAAATGAAATATATGAATAAAGGTGGGCTACTTATACGAAACAGAAAAAAACACTAAATTTAACTTTATTCTGCAATTGAGACAAACTTATTATACCAATTATTGCAAATATTACCTACCTGATCTTACGGCGGGCACCGTAGCTAGAAATATCCAAACTAGCCTTAGCATTTCCAAGATTGCTCGTTGTCATGCCTTTGCCAGACAGTTATAAGACGTTTCCACTGACTCCACGAAAGAAATAATATTAGTTCGCGCCAATATATCGATCTGTTTGTGTTGGGTTGTTTCGTCAACAAAAGTATTGTGTATTTTCCTTAAAAGTAAAACATGGTGTTTCGGTATAAGGTTAATGTATCCGCCAATCTATACATAGAACGCTTTATGACCTTTGTTTTTCTCGGCTTAATGTTATAATCGTATTGCATATTAAGTATGTCCATTCTTCTTGAAATTAACAATTCATTTTTAAACAATCGATTAAAGGTCGTTCATTATGCAGATATACCATAATGATCGATTAAAGGTCATATACCGGTAATATTAAATGGTTATTAAACTTTAATGGTGATGAACTTAGTTATGATTTCATTATTTTCAGGGAGTGTCAGACTTTAACGAAAGGAAATCACATTATTTAGGTCCTACGTAGGCTTAATCGGGTTAGATCCAATACTATTTTAAATCTAAATTAAGCTTAATAATTTATATATTTACTTGGTCTATTTTTACATTATTATGTTGATACATTTTCTATTTTTATTGACAGTACCCCATCAATCTTAATTTACTTTTCTTGAATCATGATGAATGAAATTTCAATATCTCAACATTTTTTAACAGTATTGCATGATGTTAATCGCACAATGAGGCGAGCGTCATATTGTTTAAACTACAGAGGCCCGTACGATATTATAACAGATCTAAGACTACTAGTCTCCCTCTATTCATAGAACTTGAGTGATCTTAGATCCGTGACGATATAGTGTGGGCCTCTGTGATAGCGAGAAGTTGCGGGTGCAATTCCTATAATCAACTATATAACATTACGTTCCTATAGATTTGAGGACTGTATTTTTTTCTGTTCGATTTATACATTATCTTCTAAGGAGGGTTCTACACCTGTCTCTTATACACATCTAGGTTTTCCATTATCTCACTGATGAAGGCCACATGAGTGGCAGAAATATCCGAGTTACTAATAGATCAGTGTTCTTAAAGTCTAAAATAGATACAAAAAAAAATAAAGTGCTCAAATATATAGGAACACAATATATATTTGTTATATATAATTTACTGTGGGTTAATGTCATGGATTGCAGCGAAATGGAGTAGAATGTAAGATGTCCATAAAGTTGTTATGTTATCACTTGTTTTAATACTGTAAAGTATTATAACCGTTCCAAGATGAGCCTTTGGCCGAGTAGTAAAACCCTCTATGAAACAAAAAAAAAAAAAAAAAAAAAAAAACTTCGGCCTACACTATCTATGATAAATTCATATTATCCACAAGTGATGATAATAAATTGGTGGTGATAGAGAAATAACAAGGTTGACATTGAAAGTTGCGTGAGGGGGTAGGTCACTTCATACCCAGCCAAAATCAATTACATCCAATTTCAACCCACTAGCGTCACATCAATGAGCTACGACTGGCTAAAGCCAGGAGCCCCGAGACCAGCATGTTTTGGCCAGAACCATGGGTCCCAAATCAAGATTCAAAAGTTTATAAAAAAAAAGAGTCAAATTGTCACGTAAAAAAGTGCCCGAAACCCCTAGGGCACGAAGAAGCCATAGCCTAAAGCCTTTAGGGCTCTTCTTCTATTGGAACTGCTGACAGTATTTTAGAAAATGAGGTTAATGTCGTTAAAACCCAATTAATTACAGCTAAATACGTTTCTTGAACTCACGCGTTAACTAAAATTTCATTAAACACCACAAAATGATTTAATTTCGATTAACTTAAATCAAAATATTTTGGCAAGCATAAGTGTGCTTTCATTTCGATGATTTTTTTTTATCTTATTCGATTTACCATTTACTTTCATTAAATTGAAAATTTCATTAAACACCACAAAATGATTTAATTTCGATAGACTTAAATCAAAATATTTTAGCAAACATAAGTGTGCTTTTATTTCGATGATTTTTTTTTATCTTATTCGATTTACCATTTACTTTCATTAAATTGAAATTATCTAACATGTGTAACATTGATGGAGGTTTCATAGGTATATATATTTTCAAATAAAGTATCTTAAAATTTAGAAATCGGATATATTTCTTGCCTAAAATATAGACAGAACGCCAAAATATAATGCAACTGATTTAGACCTACTGGAACTGTCGAATGTTCAAGCAGGCTTGATTATCCTTTAAAAATATCGCTGTGCATTCTTTGATGATTGCGACTGACTAAAACAAAGTTCTGTAAACTAGAAGAAGTAGAACCTCCGTATTAGGGTATATTTTGAAAAGTGGTCAGAGAAATATTGTCAATGTCATCCGAGAACCAGAGATTGGTTTCATCTGTATAAAGGTGATGATTTTTTTAATTCAAATGAAATGTTGCAAAAGAACGATTTCAAGGAATCAATGAATATTTATTGTCGACAAAACAACATGATACAGTCGAAATATAGATCCATGTGTTTAAGCAATAAGTTAAATGTACATAAAGATAAAAATATAATTAGTGTTACATTACAGACATTAAATAAAACAAGCAAAACTTCACTTTTAAATCAGTGCGGCACACGTCATGCCGTGCGTTCACAATACAACTATAAAACCACTGACTAAAAAACGACACATATATACAAAAATACGACAAAGCATATTATTTAATATACCGTGAAAATTAAAATCAATTAATCTTAAGCTAAGTATTTAAAACCATTTAAAATATAAGTAAAACAGAAACGGGTAAAAGTGCAAAAATAAATAAATAAAATTTGGGGGT
Source organism: Anneissia japonica (assembly GCF_011630105.1). NCBI lineage: Eukaryota > Metazoa > Echinodermata > Crinoidea > Comatulida > Comatulidae > Anneissia > Anneissia japonica. The sequence continues at coordinate 976,998 of NW_022705125.1, read as the reverse complement.
AAACGTCGAATTTAAATTTTCAAGAATCTGTATAATATAATTGATGGTTAAAGGGTTTGAATGTGCTTAAACTATAAATTGAAGTTAAAATTATGCAATGCTGTATATTAAGACTCGAGTTGTACTTAAAATAAATTAAGTATACTTTGCTGTACTTATCCAGAATTTAATTTATTAATTTCTACTTATATACAAATAAAACGTATAACCTTGGTGTTTCAAGGTGGCAGTGAACTTTGTGAAGAATTGTGGCTAGTGCGTCATTTGCTTAATGGACAGTTGTAGTATTATTTAGCTACACTAAAGCCTGATTGCAAAAAAATCGCTACACAGTCGCTACACCATTTTCACTGCAATTCTTGCACTTCGTAGCTGGCTGTTCCCGACGCAATCGGGAACGCTTAAAGCCTGGTTTCCATAAAAATCACTACACGCTATCGCCGACTCCCCTGGCAACGCTGATTGGTCAGTTGTATCAGGGGGCGTTCCCGAATGCGTCGGAAACAGCTACGCAGTGCAAGGATTGCAGTGAAAACGCTGTAGCGACTGTGTAGCTATTGTATGGAAACCAAGCTTAATATGCGCATGTTTAATACATCGGCGTAAGCATAGTCTAAATTATTCTTACGCCTCGTCGTAAGCAAAGCACTCGCATTTGTTATTATATTAGCTCGCTTTCCTTACGGCTTCGATTTAATGGCGCTTCATGGCTGGGAACAGTTCTTACGCTTTAAAGTCGACATTGAATCTAAGCCGTAATGAAAGCGAAATATAGTTGAAAATTATACGAGGGTAAACTTACCTGATGTATTAGTATGATTACGAGCTTTCCTGGAGGTGAGATTCAAATCCCACACAGAAGGGTAGCACATGCGAGGGAGTGGCATGCCCTTTTGTTTTGAATTGCTTCGTTTGTTAAACCTAGAGGTGGTATCCCAGAGAGCGATGGAGCGCTACTGAATCTCGTTTCCAGGAAAGCTCATATAATCATAATCATATATCAGATAAGTTTACCCTTATTTAATTTTCAATTATGTTCATTAATTGTTAGCATTATATTAAGGTTTATTTTCCAGCATCATTACAGCAATCACGACGGATGTGATTACGAAAATCAGCAAACATATTATCAGCATTAATCTGTCAAAGACATGCGCCAAGTCCATCCATGTTTTTGTTAGTTCTTCCTCCTTTTTCTGTTCATTGGACTGCTGGTTAGACTTTCTGATGTCTGCCATCTCTTTCGTTTCGGTTGACCCTTGATGTGGTGACATTGATTCTTCGTTGTCGCTAATAACTGCAATCATCTTCGGACGGTAATACACCAGTTCAACTTGTTTAGAATGCATGCGTTGCCTTTCAGAATCCGGTTCATACACACGAAGAACCGAGCCTAGACCTCTGACGAATATCCTGTAAATGAATTTATTCACAGGCTTTCCGTGCCGTCCGAAGTGAAACTTTAGAATAATCGATGTTGCCATAACTGAGATGCATCCAAGAGCGACAATCAATTTAATGAAATTTGCTGAGTAGATAAAAATAATCATTATGGATTAAATTAATTGGGAATTAATAAAAAAAATGTAAATTAGACTTTCTGATGTCTGCCATCTCTTTCGTTTCGGTTGACCCTTGATGTGGTGACATTGATTCTTCGTTGTCGCTAATAACTGCAATCATCTTCGGACGGTAATACACCAGTTCAACTTGTTTAGAATGCATGCGTTGCCTTTCAGAATCCGGTTCATACACACGAAGAACCGAGCCTAGACCTCTGACGAATATCCTGTAAATGAATTTATTCACAGGCTTTCCGTGCCGTCCGAAGTGAAACTTTAGAATAATCGATGTTGCCATAACTGAGATGCATCCAAGAGCGACAATCAATTTAATGAAATTTGCTGAGTAGATAAAAATAATCATTATGGATTAAATTAACTGGGAATTAATCAAAAAATGTAAAGTGAACAAAAATTTTAATTAGGACTTTGAGTTCTTTGAATTAAGCGCGGGGTGGTGCACGCCCTCTAAGAAATCCTTGAGCCCCTAGTCGCCTCCTCCTCCTCCCTATTGAAAATGTCCGAAACAAAAAATGACGCTCAGGTAGTAACACATCACCTCATACCACATTATTTTGCGACCTAGCGTCCCTCACTTAATCACCGAGCACCCCACCCAAACCCGCCTTCGCCCCCCACCCATTTCAAGACTCCTAAATACGCCACTCTTTGTGCTACGTTATTAACAGCCTTTTTATGTAATCTAAATTGTTAATTGAATGACCAGCTGAATTGAAATGTTCGGCTACTGGTTGATCAAACTTGTGTTTGATATCTGATCTATGTTGCGTTATTTTATCCAAGGATTGTTTTCAGTTTATCCAACATATTTGTTTACTACAAAGATTACAGTAATAATTATATCAAATATTTTATATTATTATTTAAAAAATACGACGCCCTTAATGAGGGGAAAGCTATTGCATGAGCTATCCACACCACAAGAGCTTTAAGACTTGAGGTATAAAGCGCTATATAAATCTACAGTACATAATAATTATTTTAATATGCTATTCGGTATAACCAAATAAACAAACAGCGGGCGGTACTTCTGGGTAATCAAAAAAAGACAGTTGGCAACGGGCGTCCTCCTATGTCTGTGTCCAGTGTACTGACTAACAGAAGTCCCATATAATATTTCTCTCATTCTGGACAGCGCCACCAACGAGTAAGCTTTTAAAGACGTTGATTTCCATAAAGAAAATAGGAATATAGCATTGTTTGTTTTCTTGTTATTCACTGTATTCAAAGATTCATAAACAATAAACCAGTTGAACTCACCAATAATAGGGGAATCGTCAGAGGGCGGCAATGTCTCGCTGATAAGTTGTTGGAACAGTACAATTGCTAGCAAATTGGTGATGGAAAACGATATTTTTTCTCCGCATTCTGGAGGTAAGATGAATACGAAGACGGCAAGAAATGAAAGCAAAATACAAGGCACTAGAATATTTCTGACATAGAATTTTGAGCGACGTCTCAAACCAATTGTCATATAAACATTAGTATATGGATGTGGATCCCAAGCGTAAACGGTTTTTTTATTCTTAAATTTTAAATATTCTATGTCCCATACACCATTTTCGATAAAGTAATCATAATTAATCTCTTCCTCTGTCCGTGTAATTTTCATGTCGACCTGATGGCTAAAGTATGTCCAAGATCCAAACAAAAAATAACAAACTTGCTTGTCGAATGGAAAATACTTCACATTCAACTTGCAAAATGCGGTGTAGATAGCCGGTGTTGTCATAAAAACAACACCTTTCGACGTGATGGATAATGGCAAATCGGTCCTGGTACGTTCGAAGCCCTTGTCCACACTGAAAGAAAAGCGTCGGTCACTAAGCACTAAGATACATATTACATTATACAAAATAAAATTAAACCTGTCATTAACATTAGGTTGTTGCTCCATACCCGTCCTCGCTTATCATTGTTATTAATTATGTTCACTAAATAGTCCTAAGGTCATTTGCTGCAGGCACTAAAGGGCAATAGAATCAATTTGGGCTTGATTCCTAACGTGGAAAATTTTTTTTTTCCAAAACTCCTTATGTCATCAAAAGTAAGACTTCTCAGTACTAAATTCACTTTCATATAAGTATGAAACACATATAGAAGTATAATAATAAAAAGGGGCTTACTTGTTGTAGAGTGTTATGTCTGGAATCCAGATTGAATTCAGGGGAACTTTAATTATATCTATCCCACCGTAGTCTGAGGCGTTCCATACCATAAGTTGATCCTGCCAACTCTAAATAAATGCAAATAAAAACTCGATATAGGCCTATTTTGTTTTTTCGCGCCACAACGTAAAATTGTTCAGTTGTGAAGTTAATTTCGACATTAAAAATTATACAAGTCACATTACGGTAGCTTGATGCCTATCAAATAACTAATAAAAATTCACCAAAATTCGTCAAATATCCGTAGCTTTCAGGGGATTCTCCCCTGGACCCCCACCGGTGGTTTCTAGGCGGCTGATCCCCCAGCCAAGTAAGGGTCGCTTCGCTCACCTACCCCCCACCCCACCCCACCGTCAGAGCCTGTAGCCCCCTGTCGGGCAGATCCTGGCGCTATCACTGGACCACACTTATTTGTTCTGCTGATTACAGAACAATAATACTCATTTAATAATTCCACAATAATCTAATGTCATTTATTAAACACCCGAAATATGGCAATTTTTCACGAAAATTTATGATTTACAGCTTAGACCTAGTACGATGTAGATAGTAATTTTATTTTTAAAAAAATACTTGTTTTATGTCATCTGATTGATAGTTTCTACAATTTTAGTTTATTTATCTATAATCGATGTTAATTAAAATTACATAGGCCTATTTAATCATCTAAATACTTTTTCTCAGCTTTTTATTCTGCTTGTTTTTCTAATTTTAGTATTAATACAATAATAACTATTCACCAACTGGGCCGACTTCGATAGGGTTGGTTTTACTTCCTTTTGGCTTCCCATTGAAGATACTTAGAAACACATTTCATGGGTTTCGAGCAGCCACATTGAAAACAGACTTACCTCAGTCATCCACCCGTTGACGGTTATAGATTGAAGTTTTTCGTCCTGAAACATAGCATGAAAATAAACTGACCATTATTGATACCACTTTTACTTGGACCTAAGAAGAGGTCCTATTTGAAAAAGAGCTTTTAAACATATAAATAATGTAGGTAGTGTTACTTATGCCCTACCTGGCACACATAAAAACATTCAACTTGCACCTTGGCCAAACATACAGTAACATAATAATGGACAAATCTGTTTAATTTGATTAAATGAGCACTATATAAATTGTATATGTACCACTTACCAGATTAACGACTTCTGTTAAAACGAAGCTAAAGGTCACGACGACAACATCAGAGTCATTTAAAACTGGCCTAGCAGATTTCCAATTAGGGTAGTTATCCAGCAGATCTTCTACCAGCCTAGACTCGTTGCTATGTGCATCTGCACCAACCATACATTTAATAAAGCGTGGTTATTATTATTAATAATAATAATAATATAAATCATGATGATTTATATTATATTTATTCAACAGTGTTAACGGCTAACTCCCTTCAATAATAATAATAATAATAATAATAATTATTATTATTATTATTATTATTATTATTATTATTATTATTATTATTATTATTATTATTATTATTATTATTTTTATTATTATTATCATTATTATTATTATTATTATTATTATTATTATTATTATTATTATTATTATTATTATTATTATTATTAATGGCTTTTCCCAGTGCTGCTGGGAAAAGGCATTGTTTTTGTTTGATTTTTTTTTCTTTTTTCTTGCATATATTTTTCCTATCTTTTTGCATTTTTTTCTGGCCGTCACTTTGGTCACTTTCCATGCTTAGAATTTTTCCGTGCTTTGCCGAATCATAGGCCATATATCAAAGATGTGCCTCCTAATATTTAGTGTCAATCAATGATGGGGTGTGCGTGTGAGGACCAATTAAAGTGATTTATGGTCAAACAGTCTACATCGGATATTTCAATAACCGGTCAGTTGATCTCAATGATACTTACGGAAAAGTTTAATCAAGTTACAAGTAAGACAATTTTATGTGTTAGTGACGATCTAGTGAAAGGTGTAAGTTTGAGGGTCTTTTCAATTTTTGAGGACCACGACCTAAATATCTCTTTTAAAAAACCAATGGGTCTAAATAAGCATTCTATAATACTTTGTAAAGGTCTTGTAAAAAAATGATTAAATTTTTGTGACGATCCGCAGTATGGTGTGGATCTTAGGATCATTTAAAGGAAAACTTCCTAGACCAGATATTTAAAAAACGGGTCAAGTGATCCGAATAAAACTTTCGGGAATGTTTAACCCAAGTTACAAGGAAAATAATAATAATTATTATTATTATTAATAAAACAAAATAAAAATTAAGTGAATTAAAAATTACAAATTAAATCATTAAAATTATTAAAAATTAATAATAAAAATTATTAAAATTAAATAACTATTTTATGATTATAAGCATAATACACATATTTTAATTAATTATTGAAAATATTTACTTCTTTGGCTGACTTTAAATGAAAGAATTTGCAAAATTATCGTGGATTTTATTAATTGTCACATTTTGTCCATCCCTCATATGAAAGTTATATAAAACCATGCAGGGATATTAAAGTAAAACAGAGGTCTTTACATTGTTGACGAGTTTGGGCTTAGGGAGAATGTTAATTGGGACAATTATTATTTGGTCTTGTGAAAGAATGCAGTAATTGGATTTGTAAGTAATCCCTCTTCTCTACAAACAATATTGTGTGCAAGCAATAAAATTGGGGGCAAATCCAATTTTGTTATGCCTAACAGAACAAGTTTAAGGTAGGTTCACTATTGTAAAAATTGTTGAATATCAGACTAATAATATTAGGATTATGAATTGTGCGATATTCTGGACGATTCTCTTTTATGTGTATGTGTTAGTGAATACACATAAAAGAGAATCGTCATATCGCACAATTCATAATCCTTCATATATGCATAATTATAGTCATAAAAGAGTAGAAAACGAAAATCAAAAAAAAAAACAAACAATATTATTAGCCTTGTCATACAATACACAAAAGACCATAATCAATGTGCAAACTTCTCCACTTACTAGGAAGTATTTGTAGTGCAGTTCAATTATTAAATAGAGCGAGTGGTCTAAACGATATTTGTCTGTAATCTGTGGTATATTAAGAAGAAAGCTTCGGGAAATTAAAAGTATGGAAAGTTCTTTGGGAAAAGTGATGGGGAAATTCGTGAATTTATGTTAGAATATCCAAAGTATTAAACATAGGAAACCGTGTTGCTCAATTCCTTAAAAAAAAAACCCGTCACTTGATATGTATTTATCTTCATTCTACAATGGCTGGGACACATAATTTAAATTCATAATCCACCCACAAGTGTTTTGTTTGCTTTCTTTGCATGGCTTTGGTTAGGCCTATAATGTCCATTACAGTAGCACACAAAATATTTAATTTAAAGAATTTGTCTGCTTACTTTGATGAAAATTATTATTTCAAAAAGCCGAGTACTTAAACGTCAATTGAAAATCACAGTACACGGTACAATCAGTAGCAAAGAATGTACAGAAGAAAGTAAACTACTGATCCATTCAACACATGTTTTTAGATTGCCCAAATCACTGAACACCTCCCTGTTGTGGTTCACTTCCGCATCGCTCTCGAATTATCATGTATCTTATATGAAGGACCTTATACATCTGCTGTAATTTCCAACATCCGAGCTAAAATCTACCTATCATATATGGGGAATTGGAAGACCAGTAGGCCTCTGTATGACATGTAGCATTAGCGCAAACTCTCGTACCATGGACACTCACTGGGCTTAATTTTACTCGGGAAGGCAAGCGAATATGGGGGTGCCATACGCAGCAAAATCCATGTTAAAATCAAAATGTAATTGCAAAATTCAATGTCTAATTTATCAAAACGTAGGCGTAAATTTCTCAAAATGTAGATCTAGTTTCCCAAAATGAAGTTCTAATTTTTTAAAACGTAGTTCAAATTTTCCAAAATGTAGTTCTAATATCTTTAAAATGTAATCAAATTCAAAACGTAGGTCTGACTTGATCAAACGCCCTCTCCAAATTCTATACCAAAACGTAAATCAAAAACCAGCCAGTGGTTTGAAATGTAACAAACACTAGACATGGACATTTGCTGCGTATGGCACTAGACAGCGTGACCACTCACAATTTTTGATATACCCAATGACTGTTTCGAAATTCAAAATTCTGGTTCAAAAGCGAACTTTCTAATTACCGTCCTATTTCTGTTCTTCCTCTTTGTTCTAAAATCCTCGAAAAAGCCATTCATTCTCAACTTTACCATTACCTTAACTCTAATAAACTTCTCTCCGAACAACAATCTGGATTTCGACCCGGTCATTCTACTCTTACTGCTCTTATTAATGCTCATGACACCTGGCTTCAACACATCAATCACGGAAACCTTATTGGCACTGTCTTTATCGATTTACAAAAAGCTTTCGACACTACTAACCACTCTATCCTGCTCAAAAAACTTCCTTTCTTTGGCCTTTCTGATAAAACTACCTTCTGGTTCGATTCCTACCTCTATCTCGCTTTCAACGCGTCTCATTCAACTGTTCTCTTTCTTCCCTTCTTCCCATTTGCACAGACATCCCCCAAGGTACTATCCTTGGTCCCCTTCTTTTCTCCATTTATATAAATGATCTCCCTAACTGTTTAACTGATGATTGCTCTGCCAACATGTTCGCTGACGACACCATTATTTACACAGCCAATAAATCATCTGTCCTTATTCAACAAAATCTCAATAACAATCTCAATAATCTTTTCCCCCGGCTCTCTGCAAATAAATTACACTTAAATATAAAAAACAAAGGCTATGCTTATAGGATCATCTCAAAAAGTCAGACGTAGTCAAGCTATAAAACTTACTATCAACCAGCAGTCTATCGAAAACGTCACTTGTATAATACGGATAGAAAAATACGCCCTCAGTCGGCCAGTGTTATCAGTAGATCAGTGATCAGGTATTATTATGTAATGCATTAATTAGGTAAGATCAATGGCAACGCAAATCACCAATAAACAATTCTGAACCCATGTTTATAGCAATTAACAGTCAATTAACAATGTGCACTTCGTTGAGTTTTGCTTACTTGAATGTGACTGAAATATACTTTGTTACTTCTTAATTCTTCGTCTATGACAAAAATATTTAATTTTCTTAGTAAAAATGAAATACCCAAGGATTTGAACGGAATACCCAAGAACCCAAGACCAAGTCAAAATACCCAAGATCTTGGGTAAATACCCAAGCAGTGGTCACACTGGCACTAAACTTGCGAAATGTAAATCAAAACTAGTCAGCCAAGCGTGACGTTGGCCTGTTCCGTTAATGATGGGGGAATAATTTTTCGCTGCAGTCCAATGCCGTGAACAACGATTCCCAGTTCGTCTGCTAATTTTTAATGGTTAGGGTACCGCGATCACGAGCCCTATGCTAGGCATTATAGGATAGGCTTATGAGGACAGGGATAATTGCAACAAGGTCTTGGACTAGGCCTTTATATTATAGTAGGAGGCCTGGTCCTAGTCTAGGCCTATAATATAGTAAAATTCTGTATAATTGTCATATGATTACAGGTTTACATTGTACCAAGATCGATATTAACGATCGCGTTTATTTTCCATTGAAAATAAAAAGAAAAATTTAAATAATTTAACTTAAGGATTTTAAAAATATTCCAAACCTGTACGCTTAAAAAAAATAAAAAATTAAAAAAATAAATAAATAAAGTTAACTTAAAACACAAACAACGCGATAGAATAAGGTTTGAAAGAATAATTGATATACTGACTGTATTTCTGAAGTGCCATTCGTTTAGGAGTTGCTACAATCAGGAGTTACAATCGATCCAACAAAGGAAAAGCACTATCTATTTCCTTACATTCCATAAAGTGAAATAGGCCTATACTAAATTCAGAAATAAATTAACCAGTTTGCTTCGTATTGCTTGTATAAACTATTATACCAATAAAATTAATCAATACGCTAAGGCTAACAATATCCATAAGACATGCAAAACTATTAACGGTATTCTAGGAAAAAAAACACTAAACCCAATCTTCCATCTTATTATTTTATAAATAATTTGAAAATTACTAACCCTCACTTATTGCGCAACATTTTAACACTTATTTTACTAATGTTGGTCTTAAACTCGTACAAGGTATTGAACAATCTTCCCATAATTCCAATTTTTAATCTTTCCTTTACACTTCACTTAAAAATTCTTTTTACTTGAATCCCGTGACTGGAAATGAAATAATTATCATTATTAATAATATGAAAGAAAACAAAAGTCCTGGATTTGATGGGTATTCAAATCGTGTTATTAAGAACATCATGCACCACATTTCTAAACCGTTAGCCCATATTTTTAATATTTCATTTCAGTTACCGTACTTAAAATTTACTTAAAATTTCCAAAGTAATTCCCATATTCAAAAAATATGACCAACATTACTTTACGAATTATAAACCTATTTCCCCCTTACCTACTTTATCCAAGATTTTGGAGCGCCTTATTTATAATCGTCTTTATGCATTTTTTTATCGAGTATGTTATACTATTCTATCTTCCTTGACCTGAGTAAGGCCTTTGACACCATAAATCATGATATTCTCCTCCAAAAACTCCAGCATTATGGTGTCAGGGGCCTTCCACTGAAACTTCTTAATAGTTATTTGACCGGTCGCCAACAATTTACTTCTTTTTCTACTTTTAATTCCATTCTGTCTTTTATTACACGTGGTGTACCACAAGGTTCCATTCTCGGTCCTCTCTTATTTTTAATATACATTAACGATCTTCCCAATAGTTCCTATTATATTATACTTCAAAACAGGAACTCCAAAGCACTTTTTCGTAACTTTAATATCTTTTTAAATAACCAAGAAATCACTCTTGTGAATGAAACAAAATTTCTTGGAGTCACAATTGATTCCAAATTATCATGGAAACCTCACGTTAATAGAATTTCCAATGTGGTGGCAAGAAACGTCGGTATAATGAATAAACTCAAATATACACTTCCCGCTACTATCCTTTTCACTCTGTACAACACTCTGATACTTCCTTATACAGTATATCTTATTGTAATATCTCTTGGGCTGTAACGGTGGATAAATTCAGCAACTTATGCCCCTGGACAAGCTTTGAAACGACTAAAATTGATCAAATATTTAAGCTACAAAAACGTGCAGTTCGAATTTGTTCAGGGGCCCCCTCCAGATCTCATTCCAAACAATTATTTTTTAACTGCAAAATATTAAACGCCTTTGACATTAATAAACTACAATCTGCCTTATTTATTTATGTACCGTTTAACCAATAATCTACTTCCGGTACACATCAGTTCATTATTTAACAAATCCTCTGATTCTCATTCACACTTCACACGTTTTTCTGTTACCAATGTTTATGCTAAAAAATGTGAGTTTCATATCAGACGTCATTCAATCTTTTACATCGGTCCCAAGCTTTGTGGGAGCCTTTCACACTCTTTAGAAAACAAACCATCACTTTCAAGTTTCAAGATTACCTATAAAAAGTCTTTGGTGCAGATATATGGTGAGTAAGTTTCTCTTTTATCAGTACATATCTTATTATTATTATTTTCATTATTATTATTATTTTTATTATTATTTTATTAATTTGTTTTCACACTTTATGCTGTGTACTAAAGTTCTATGTACCATCTTTTGGTTTTTACAGGGGGTCAAGTCTTAAAGTTTGTAGTTATTTTGACCTCCTTCCACACTTCCAATTAATTATTCTTACTCACATTTACACCGATTTTGTAACTTTGTATTCTTATTATATTGTTATCACTATGTTAATTTGAAGTGTTGGAGAAACCATTAAACAAACAAAACAAATCATCTGAATAATGTTAGTTTCCTGAACCTTAAATCGTTCAGCCTTCTGTACAACATTAAGATTAAATAAATATAATGAGTAAAGTTTTTTGAGAAACTGAGTTTAGCATTTCTTATGGCCTCCTATACAAGTACGAACAATGACTGAACCATGTCCTAAAGACATAAAAGCATAGATATTCGATTTTTTTAGGTGCATCACATCTGTAAAAAAAAAACCTTAACCAGAGTGGGCTATTGCATCATTCATGCTCTCGTTTCCATTATCGATTATTATTATGTCTGTAATTTTATGTCTGTTTTGTGTCTAATTTTAGTGTATTATTTTATTATTTATCGGTTATTAAATGTGTATTTATTTGTTTCTGTTGGCCAATTTTATTTTTATTTTGAATATTATGTCTGTATGTGTTGAAAATGATCGAATAGATCGAAAACTATAAACGTTGATTATCTCTGTAATATGGACAAATCACATTTTTTTTTGTCACATAAAATTTGATAGTGTAGACAAAGCTTAAAGCACTTGGAATAAAACAATATTACATTTACTGTATCATTTCTCGATTCCCCTCTAAATAGTGATATTTAAAGACCACTTTTAGTGCCGGTTTTTAATTAGGGGTATTCTAGTTATATTAGAGACCAAATTAAACCTGCTAAAGACCACCAAAATCCCGGTCCCCAAAGATGGTCTTTTAATTAGAGGGAGACCACAGTACATAACATTAAGGCAACTATTTAAAACAATAACATTCCGTCTTCTTTTTGCTCTTTTTGCTCTTTGTATTGGTATTGCAAGAGGTGTGTACATAGACATAGACACTGATGTGTAGTTCATGTAGGTCATATATTTATTTAAAATACCGAAAAGAGTGAAAGTATTTCATAAATTTGTGTGCATTTGTTTA
>NW_022705125.1:947371-964155 GCF_011630105.1 Anneissia japonica | reverse complement strand
AAAAGTAGTATTTATTTGAAGAGGAAAATATTTTTTTCGTCTGCCAAAACCATCCATCTTTTATGTCTAATATAATCCTAATAATTAAAGACCGGCACTCAATGAGGTCTTCATATGTTTCTATTTAGAGGGACCCGGTCTTTACATGTCCTACGTGACGGCACTGTACGTTCTAGTAAGTAGAAACTTCCAGGAGTTTAACTCAAGAGCACATATGCCCATTCATAGAAGAGATGCAAGTCCAGGCCCATGAACCTAAATGACTTTGGAGTAGGCCCAAAAAACAAAGGTTGAAAATGACCATGACTCAAAATAATGACCAAATAATGCAATTTGTATTCCTGTAGTTAAATAATGCAATTTATTAGCGATTTCCTTTCAATATTGTAACTAGATAAATTAAGTTACTAATTCCTCCATGAATAAATTTTGCTCTCTTTTAATTTTTTTTTGAATAATTATGTTTAATATTATTTTATTAACCCTTTTTACTTTTGTTGTTCGTTTGTGACACCCTGCATGCGCTCGATAAAGCCATAACCTGGGTTTTATTATTCGATAGTACAATATACTTAAATTATTTTTTTTAAACACCAATAAATATAAAATACAATATAACAATAACTACTTATACGAGTTCACTTATATTGTGAAGTATTATTATGCAATTATCTGTTAAAGGCACAGTATAAAATAATACTATGCTATGCATTGGCTATTGAAATACAAGTGAATACGGTAGAATTTGAAATTATAATACTGCCTGGTATGATTTGTATTACAATTAACTTGCCGAATTGGGCCTGAGGCAATGATAATTTATCTATCTCTTGAATGGTATTGTATTAAAGTCTCCTGTGTTGTGTTTGCTTTTTGTGTGTCTTTATCTAATACTTTATAAACTTTTTTTATAAACTAAGCCTCTTTATGAGGCTTTTAGGGAGTTGAGTTTTTTGTTTTGTTTTTGTTTTGTTTGTTTTTTTTTGTCGTGAGAAAAATTCCAGTTGTAATAGAAATTTAACCTGAGATCAGAAGGCAAATATCTGAACCACTGAGCTGCTCAACTCCACTCCTAATTATTTATACATTTTTAAATAAAGGTAATGTGTCGACTTCATCATTGGATGTTTCTTATACTATACCAGTTTCAGAATAATATGCTGCTCATGTTTGGCATGATGCTTTGTATCAATCCAATTGTCAAGCTCTTGAAAGAGTTTAAAATATGTCCTCTGTATTATTTTAGGGTCCAATTTTTAAATTATGATCATCATTATGTTATTGACATTCCAGCATTCGTTGGAAACACAAAAATAATTACACTTGCTTTGAACAATATTGTTTGTTGAAGTCATGCAGAGATATGCTCCTCCCGTATTATATATCTTCAAGAACGTTGAGATCTAATAAGTTACTTGAAATTCCTAAATTTTTTGACTGAGAGATACAGTAAGTTACCTATAGCCACTATATTTTAAATTCTAAATAAGCATAATAATATTAATAACAATAATAAAAACTAATTACCTATTATTATTATTATTATTATTATTATTATTAATGTTATAATTACAATATCATTACGTATACACTGATGTGTAGTTCATGTAGGTCATAATATTAATAACAATAATAATAAATAAAACTAATTAACTATTATTATTATTATTATTATTATTATTATTATTATTATAATTACAATATCATTAAAATTATATTATTCTTAATAGTAATTCTAATAGTTAAATAGTTTTAATTATTATTATTATTATTATTGTTATTATTCTAATTATTCTTATTATTATTCTGTTTATTATTATTTTACTTATTGCTCTTATTATTATCTTACAGGACCGTAGGAAGAAGTTTATTACTGGTCCGGCCAGATAGAAGAATTCTCCACCCGGCACAGGCTCTCCCTAAATTTGTCAAAATTATTTTTCAACTGGAGAAAAAAAAGATGTGCCATAATCATAAATGTTTTTACCTCAGCCAGGACCATGCTGGGGTTGAGGTGCTCTAGACCCGCCACCTGTGAAACGCCCCTTCCCCCTCCCCCTCCCGCCATCTATTTCGAATTTATGGATCCATCACTGTATTATTGGTATTATATAAAAACCATGCTCACTTGCGCCGAAAATTAGAACGGGGAAATCTTTCTCCTTGTGCAAATCCTGGTGCCACAATTGTTGGTTAAAGACACAAAACGGGGGAAAAACACAGAATAGAATTCATCGTCTACGCACGTCTTTGATAGTGTCCGAGATAATATTATGTAGATTGGTCATGCAATTTTACACAAATAGAAATTCTAATTTAGATTAGTAGTCAATTTAGTGAATTACGGTATTCAATAGGCCTATATTAAGCTTATGTAGTTTATTTCTGAATACATGTTTTGTGTATTTATTTCGGTATACAAATCCTCAAGCTATCTATTAGAACACTGTTAATAATAATAATAGCGCATAATACAAGAAAGATTAGTGAATTACGGTATTCAATAGGCCTATATTAAGCTTATGTAGTTTATTTCTGAATACAGGTTTTGTGTATTTATTTCGGTATACAAATCCTCAAGCTATCTATTAGAACACTGCTAATAATAATAATAGCGCATAATTCAAGAAAGATTCCTCTATGCGCTTTACATGAACAAAAGAAACATAGCCATGAAATATCCCAAAATACTACAAAGAAAACTAATAAAGAAAACAAAGTCAGAAGAATAATTTTTCACTGCCCGTTCTCCCGTTTAAAACCCCAGAAGATAGTGGCTGTTTCTCCTGACGCAAATCCAGTTATTGTCTATTATTCCATCACGACAATAACATTACTATCAACACTGCAGTAGCCGCTGCTTACTTGGACTCGAATTCAACCCTGGCCATCAGGCGCAAGCTCGGTGGCTGTCTCTTATACACATCTAGATGTGTATAAGAGACAGGGACTGTAAATCGTCACAAACTGTTAGTTTTTTACTCAAATTATGTATATGATCATAATGAATGCAGACGTCTGCAGGCTCTGAGACGATATCTGCAGTATTAAGACCCCATTTTAAATTACTTTGAATTATTACACCCAGTAATCCTGTCTCTTATACACATCTCCCAGAAGATAGTGGCTCGCTGGTACAGTATTCACAGGAGCTCTAGTAAAAATTATATCTAGCTGGCCCAGTTTAATAATTAAAGAAATCAGATGTGAGAACGATTGATTGATTGATTGATTGATTGATTATTGATTGATTGATTGGTTGATTGGTTGATTGATTGATTGATTGATTGATTGATTGATTGATTATTGATTGGTTGATTGG
Source organism: Anneissia japonica (assembly GCF_011630105.1). NCBI lineage: Eukaryota > Metazoa > Echinodermata > Crinoidea > Comatulida > Comatulidae > Anneissia > Anneissia japonica. The sequence goes on along the minus strand of NW_022705125.1, from coordinate 960,833 downwards.
TTGATTGATTGATTGATTGATTGATTGATTGATTGATTGATTGATTGATTGATTATTGATTGATTATTGATTGATTGATTGATTGATTGATTGATTGATTGATTGATTGATTGATTGATTGATTGATTGATTGATTGATTGATTGATTGATTGATTGATTGATTGATTTACAGCCAGTGAATGGCTAACAAAAGGCCTCTATAAGTCAGTGGTGAGTCATCACTTTCATTTGCACTAAATTTTCCTATCCCCTACTGATCACTACAGTATCAACATAGTGACTTCGATTTTTTGCGCCTCGTGTGCAAAAAGCTTAAAGCTTGTGGGATTTTATCGCCACGGAATACTGTACATGTACTGTGTTTTCATTGCTAGGCCATGGCTATGATAAACGCACACAGCGAACACAACAAATCTCGCTCTAACGGCGCTCTGGTAACACGATTGAAGGCTAGACCTTCCAAGGCAACGCCTAGAAAGGCATAATTGTTATGAAATAACAAGATAGTTGGCTTATACAATAACTGAAAAAATAAGGCAGTGCTGAAATAATTCAAAACAATGTGAAGACGTAGCTACAGAACGAATGTGGAGGCTTATGTATATTATTAATAATTTTATGTTTAATATCATGTTTGCTTGTATAATAATTATGTTTGTTCAGTGGTCAGACGGGCAGCGCGTTAGGTAACATGATGCAAATAGGTGGATTTATGAAAACATTTGGTATTGGTTGATTATTCCAATGAGTAGGTTACGTGCACTACTCTATATATGATGCATGTAACTAGGTCTGTCGTTGCTTTGTTTTGATTTGTCATTTTCCGGTGCTTTCGATTTGTATATTTTGGTCACTTACAATATTTCAATCAGTACCTGATGATGACCTATGGTTGAAAGTACTCGAACAATAAATATTTTAGTTTGAGGCAAATATATAAACTAACAGTGTTTGGAGAGTCGAGTGGTGGAGCAGTAAGGCTAGGGCACCGCTAACTACAACATTAACATCAGCGCTGGTTCCAGCCGCTCCAGCCTAGGGTTCAGTTGGTAGAATCAAGTCTCAAGGACTTAAAATGGAGGTAAAGTGTACACATCTGGCTCGTGTGCACTTAAAATAACCCACTGCATCTTTCGGAAGAGTAGGGGTTACCCCGATGCTATGGTTCATTTCAGCCTCTGTCGTTGTGGAATGATGTGAATGTAGCCGTAAGCGCCTCTGTACGCGGCTGAGGTCGTCACGGACCACGCCCATTCAGCACAATGACGCTGCGAGTTATGGGTACCTTTACCTTACAGTGTTTGGCTTGCTTGGTAGTCAACATTCCCACAATCCTTTTAAACAATCCTTTCCGTGTGGTGGGTTATGTGGTTGTGGGTGTGTGTGCTGACATGGAACCAGACTTCGATGCTTGAGAGCTATGTCAGTTAAGTCAGGCCAAAAGAATTTTGGCATACAAACGATATCGATTGGTGAAATATTGGTCCAGCCAGACCGCTTAATACGGCCTTGCCTCATCATTCTTCTTCTTATTATTATTCTTATCATTATTACTTTTATTATTATTCTTATTATTACTATTATTCTTCTTATTTTTTTCGCCTTTTATTATTATTACTATTATTCTTCTTATTTTTTCGCCTTTTTTTCTGGCCATTCAGATAAACAGTTTCCAAGTAGGACATCTAAAACCCCTGTAAATACAACTTCATTCAAACAACGTGCCCCAATCCTTTCACAAAAAGCCCGGTGGAGCCTATGATGTTTAGTGTTTTCAGCTGACCATGTATGTATACCTACATAGTCTGGACTGTAAATCGTCACAAACTGTTGATTCTTACTCAAATTATGTATATGATCATAATGAATGCAGACGTCTGCAGGCTCTGAGACGATATCTGCAGTATTAAGACCCCATTTTAAATTACTTTGAATTATTACACCCAGTAATCTGCATGTGGTCAAAAACATCAAGTACCGATCCATTTAAGGAAATTGTGGTGGATGATTTTTCCTTGCTGCTACTAAATTGCGTCCACATAATCTTCTGAACCGCCGGTAGTTACTACAGAGGGCCTAGGACTTGATTTCCCATCTACTGACGTTTTGAGGCATTAAAAATACATTTTTACTGCATTTGATTTTGACCAGGGTACGTAACAAATTATTTTACTTAGTAGGCATACGTAGGCATGCACCCAATGCGCTCCTAGGTGGTTTTTAGAGTATCATGGTATTAAATCTTGATCACATTTTACGACGAAAGCAATTGAGAATAAACAAGTTTTGTAGAAATCTATGAACGATTAATATTTTAAGATGAGAGTGACGGTCAAATGCGCTTGTTAATAATTGTGATCAGTTGTATTCACAAATCACAACCTCAACAAACAGGATCAATCAGATGGGCTTTACAAAAAAGGAAAAGTCTCTTTCATGGCACAATATCTATAAATTATCAGTTCCCTACCTGTAATTACGAGCACCATAACAAGAACTATCCAAACTAGGTTAAGCATTTCTGAAAAAAAGTGCTTTAATGTACCTCGGTTGAAACTGAGCAATGTTATCACACGAAATTGATTGTTGTATACAATTTATGTCTTTTCTTATCGCCAGCTGAAAATTAATATTTAAAATTAAGAGGGGTTTTTTTTATTATCTGTTGTATAATATATGCCTATTGAGGGCGCTTCGGTTGCCAATTAGTAGGTTTTTTTTTAACTTTGGATTTCTACATTTTGCTGACTTGGTTGTCATGGACGCATTCCCACTCATTCTTGATCAACCTTCCTTGTTTAGAGTATAGAATTAACAAATAGTATGTACAAAGCATGCGAATCAATGATTGCCTGTATAATACTGGACATTACACCGGCCAAGTCATAACTTATATGTTAATGCTATTGTGTTTAAATAAAGAATGTAAGTTTAGCCGTGATCGTAAACTTAGAGTCTAAAAACTTTGTTGAAACTAAATAAAGCATTGTGTGTGTGCGCTGAACTGTGATTTATTCGGTTCAATTCCCATCGTTGTTAAAGAACGAAGTAAATTGTTCGAACAAAAAGAGGATTGTCTCCCACTGTACTGCTCAATTCAATGGCGTAGAAAAATATTTTCCATTGGGGGATGATTGAAAATTCTTGGAATTGACATAAAATTACTGATGTCGTTCACACCCTTCAGTGTGAAAATGTGGCATCTAGTATCTAAAGAAAGAAGAGCTTTGATTGGTACCAGATAAAATAATTTTGTTATCAACATTAATACATTATGCTAATTTTCATCTTTGTAAGCGCATAAGACATTGCAAATTATTTCTGTGACAGTATTTTGAAGTGTGTAAAGCTCCATTTTATCCCATACAGTCAAAATATTGGGGGGAATGATACAATGGACCATCCCCCCTTGTCAAATATTGGGGGATATATCCCCCATCCCACGGGATCTATGCCTATGGCTCAATTCACTATCAGAAGGATCCCAACTGGAAATATGTCTTAGGACTTTTGTGAGTTATTCTTGGCGTGTACCACCAACGAAATCTAATCTAATGTGCCCATGATTTCTTTACCTGTTCGAAACATTTAGCCGTTTGCTAACTATCTGTGTTTCGTCAATAGCAGAGAAGTAGCTATTAGGCCTACTATAGTTGTATTCACTATAATCACAATAATATAATAATTAACAGCTCACTTGTTTAAATAGCTTCTTTACGCCGACTCAATGATAATTCGGCCCACAAAACCTCCCTGATCCCACTCCGCTTATTGGTGATAAAATCGGCGGACATTTAGCCTGTTTATGTGCTTTGTAATGTTGCAAATAGGCCTACAAACTACTACACATCTTTCTTAGACGTAGGCTGTTGTATGGTGGTCAGCACCAGGATTATAAATTTGCCGATGTGAATTTGAAGTTAGCAAAAATACTACTACCTCGATGGATGCTAGCTCATAATTTAGCTAGTCTAACCATGTCTAACCTACACTTATGTCTAGGCCTACACTAGTGCGCATGCTCAATACATCGGCGTAAGCATTGCCTGTAGGCCTATAATGATTCTTACACCTCGACGTAAGCATAACCACTTCGCTTGTTTTATTATGTTCATTAATTGTTAACATTAGATTAAAGTTTAATTTTGCATAATCATTGCAGCAATCGTACCGGATGTGATTAGGAAAACTAGCATGCATAGTATCAGCATTACTCTGTCAAAGACAAGCGCCAGGTCCGTCCATGTTTTTGATAGTTCATCCTCTTTTCCCTGTTCATCAAACTGCTGTTTAAAATTTCTGATGTTTGCATTCTCTGTCGTTATGGTTGACCCTTGACGTGGTGGCATAATTGACTCTTTGTTGTCGCTCCTGTCTGCATTCATCTTCGGACAGTAATTCGCCAGTTCACCCCTTTTAGAACGCATAAGTTGCCTGTCAGAATCCGGTTCATACACACCCAGAACCGAGCCGAGGCCTCTGACGAATATTCTGTGAATAAATCCATTGACAGGCTTTTTGTGTCGTCCGTAGTGAAACTTCAAAATTACCGATGTTGCCACAACTGAGATGCATCCAAGAGAGATGATCAATGTAATAAAATTTGCTGTAATAAATAAAGCATACAAAGTAATAAATAATCATTAAGGATTGATATCATTAGAATTATTCTCTCTAGACCGTTAAGAATAACCAGTTAATTTGAAGTAATTATTAAGCAGAAACGGGACACTAGGCCTACTAGATTGAAGTGTAATTCAACAACATTTATTCATTCAATAACAAAAGAAATTTACAATATTTACAAGAATGTAACGAAACATAAAAAAGGAAAAAAATTATAAACCAGAACTATGTGACGTTTACAAGTAATTTCATAGTTGTTAATGGATTAATATTTTGTCATATTTATATTCAATATTCAATAAGTGCCCTCAATCTTTCTTCACATGTTTTTTTCATTGGCACAGTGTCTATATAACGCCCTCGGAAAGTATTGTATCACATGAAAACATAAGCAGACAAACCGCGCATGATAATTCTGGTTAATCAAAAAAGCATACAGGCGGCAGTGGGCGTTCTCTCACAGCAGCGTCGATGAGAGTAACGGTAAAGACTAAATTCACAAGCCACGAGGAACATCTATATATTACTTCTACTAAATCCCTGGTGTAAGTTCGCCTAATCCCTCTGAAGGAGCTGGAATGGAATGTGCTCATATCTCATACACTGGGGTTTCTATATGTGATCCGATACTCTTCTAGGTTGCATATTAGATATAACAACGAAAAAACAGCAAAAATAAAAAAATAAAAAAAAAAAAACACCGAATATCAGTACCTGCCATGTCACGTAAATAGGCCTAAAATACCCCATCCATTCTGCACCGCAGTGCTTAGGCCTAAAAAAATCGCGGTAGGCCGTAACAGAACCAGTCTAAGTTTCGCCGCGCAGCTTCATTACGTCACCGCGCAGTGCTTCTCTCATCACATGTCAACAAAATGAGTGAGCAGCATGTTCCCGTACCGCTTCCGAGTACCCATTGCATTAAGCTCAAAACATCAGCAATAAATAGATGTTTTAGAAATCGATCAGGTAAAAACTTCGACGCCTCGTAATCCTGTCTCTTATACACATCTAGATGTGTATAAGAGACAGCTTCGAATCCGGGTCGGATCAATGTGGATATTCTTCCGCAGTGCATTAGGTTTAAGTTTAGGGTCAAGCCAGCTTCGTCAATCAATTCTTCGAATTTACGTAAACGCGTCTCAATATGCATGCATCCACCTACTTTATTTAAGAGAAACATTTCTCTCAAGTCAAACTAGGCTAAGCCTACTGTATATGATATAATACATACTCCAAGTATCGAAATGCACGCCATCGTGTCGGAATCCCGACACGATGGCGTGCATTTCAATACTTGGAGTATGTATTATGCTATTTTATCTGAGATTAATCAGTGGACCTTTCGGTTCCTACTGTATGCTGTATTTTCACGTACAAGAGGGTAGCCCTACTCCAATGTAGGCCGCATATTATACAACTACGAATCCAGTAGGGGAGAGGGAGCACACATGGAAGGGGGAGGGGGAACGTGCCGCCCCGTTTTGCCACTATTTTTTTTATTTCAGTGCAATGTTAAGTGCTACTCGCTTATTTATTCTTAAAACTGTTCTGCCCACCCCTCCCCCTTTGAACATTTCTTGATCCACCCTTGATGAAGCTGCACAATAATTCCTCACAAGGACTATTCAGCAGAGACACTCAAAACATTAAATACAAAGACCAGTGTGACCACTGCTTGGGTATTTACCCAGGATCTTAGGTATTTTGACTTGGTCTTGGGTTCTTGCGTATTCCGTTCAAATCCTTGGGTATTTTATCTATACTAAGAAAATTAAATATTTTTGTCATAGAGGAAGAATTAAGAAGTAACAAAGTATATGTCAGTCCATTCAAGTAAGCAAAACTCAACGAAGTGCACATAACATTGTTAATTGACTGTTAATTGCTATAAACATGGGTTCAGAATAATGTTTATTTGTGATTTGCGTTGCCATTGATCTTACCTAATTAAGACATTACATAATAAAACTTGATCACTGATCTACTGATAACACTGGCCGACTGAGGGCGTATTTTTCTATCTGTATTACCACCTCATGAATATTAATTTTAATAATTAACACAAACAATTACAATAACAATGGTTTATAAATTGAACTAAAAGGGAAACTATACATGCGAAAAACACGGGTTATTTTCAAATTTTAATGCATTTTCAGGAAGCTTGGGTAAATTTGGGTAATTTTTGCTGAATCTTGGGTAATTTCGACCCAGTCATTGGGTATATCAACAATTGTGAGTGGTCACGCTGACAAAGACGTCCTTTAGAAAAATAATGATATGGTAAATATAACATCCACAACTATTGCCTCGTCAACTTCCCGTAATATTAAAAAGTATATCGTCACCTTTCCCCACTATTGCAACACCGTGCGGAAGATGGGTATATGCTTGTTATTAAATACAGTATCATGTCATGAATTACCAGATCCAGGGAGCGTGACGGCGGTATAAGTCGTGTGTCTAGCGAAGAATCCCAACAGTTCGGGTTTTAAACCGGGTTTTAGGCGTGGGTAAAATATTATTGCATCGCAATATGTCAGTTTGCATGTAGGGCCTGGGTTAAGGAGTGTAATTTTTGTCAATAAATGTTCACTGGAGTCTATGATAATATGGATTCTCGTAAATGTTGAACTTCATTTTTATACAATGAAATTGTGACGAGGGAATTTCTTGTATGTATTGTACTTTTGCTTTTACAAGTACAAGTGGACTCGGTGGGCCTAGACCTATTCTCTTCTTTATTCTCTTCTGTATTTTAACATTGCTTGTATTTAATAATCTTGAAATTTGTAGAGGACACTTTCTGTATACTAGTCCGAGTCAGAATATTTTGAGAATAAATTATCCTTTTTGTTCTGTAGAATGTTTATAAACTTATTCCTTAGCCAACACTACTAAGCCAGTCAAAATTGTTATCAACTTTGTTAAACATTTCGTTATCCACACATGGGTCGTCCATGTTGAAACTGTACACTCTGAACGGGTACGCGCACGCAGATGAGGAACCCAACATTATGTTTTCTAGGCCTAATGTACTGCCTAAAATTCAAAAAATGTTATTAAACATCCATTGTCCATATCAATAATATATAATATGTAATAATGTATTAAGGGTTTTGCATTAATCCATGGCCGAACGTTTCACCGATATACATTTGGCCGACAGACTATTAACGAAATACCATTCGCCGACGCGTGATTTTGCCGACACTACATTTCGCATAAAGTCAATATGCCGATAGGACGTTTCGCCGACATTTGATTTGCTGACAGACAATTTGCCGACATTTTTTATGAACATGTTAATGGATGGATGTTTCACAAGTGACATTTGGCCAACAGACTATTAACCAAAATACCATTCGCCGACACGTGATTTTGCCGTCACAACACATTTTGCCGAATGCCGGTGTGCCGATTGCCGACAATTCGCCGACATATTTTTCTGTACATGTTAATGGATGCCAAGTGTCGCAAGTGATATATTTAGATATATTTTATTACAATATTATGCCATTATTTACATGATTATTATTTATTAATATTTTTTTCTTAATTGAATGATCATGTGTTTTTATGTATATTTCCTTATTATTTTTTTAACTTGTCATTTTCTGTATCTAGTTGTATATACACAGTAACCTAATCAATTTGGTTTTTTTAATCCAATTTTAGCTAACCTAATTAATTCCTCATTTATTGAAATTTATATACCTATTAATTTATTGATTTACCTAATTTGTACCGTAGATTCAAAATTGTAGTTCAGCCTGTGCTGCTATTTAACTAATTTTATATGTGAATGAATAAAAGATACGACAAATTACTATTATAATGTGTCCTCCAACTTGTATATTTTAACTTTACTGTATATTTGTAATTGGTCGTATTCTGGTGTATTTTAGACATTTTTAATATTAATACTATAAAGCATTGTACATTTCAATTTTTCCTTAAAGTTGCAATAATGTCGCCTTATATCTTGTATCTTGTCTTTCTTTTTATATCAATTTGTACCAATTTAAAAAATTCCCTTTATATTGTGTTAATTATTCTTGTGATTTTCAATAGTATTAAAATCTTTAATAAAAAATAAAGATGAACGTGGTGTTTATTATAGGGATGTATTAAATAATTTTAGCAGAATCTTATATTGCATGATTTATATATTAAAAGTGGTCTGCATATATGTATAGGCATAAATAACGATTTTACATGATGACTACTAGTCCTCCACAAAACAAAACATCTGTCGAAGAAACATCAATCACAACATCACAAAACAAAATATCGGCGAAACGTCCTGTAGGCAGGACGTTACAATTACTTTGTTTTGCAAAATATACGGTATACGGCACTGCCGATGAAATCAAACCCAATTAAATTGATTAATTTGTATAATTCAGTAAGTTGGTTTTGATTTAAAAATGATCTTGTAAACAAAAATGAACGTATAAATAAAACTGCTTCTTAAAGTAATCCGCACGCAACGCGCTTGGAATGCTTCGTCAAAAATGTCAAAAATATGCAATAGCTCGCTCTTTGATGTGAGAACAGTATCAGGCTTTCGAGAAATCCATGTGATTCATCGTTAGGCTGCAGACCAAATCAAGTTAAAAAGAAAAGTTAAAAAGCTATTGCCTTAAAAGCGATCGCAGCAAAAAGATGTTAATTCATATCAATTTATCAAAAAGACAATATAATTTAGTAGTTTTTAAAATAAACACTTATGTTAAAAAATCCCCACCACTATAGGCCTACTCATGTTCACACTACACTCCTATAGGCCTAATACGTATACATTTATTTTTTTGCTGTGCCCATGCAATATCGCCGCCAACATAGATAGAGGTTTATACCTCACTGGTACAACTGAGCGACTCCGAGTTAGTAACTGCGTAAATTGTGTCATGCACTGTATTATGCGCTACAGAAATTGAGCACCATGTAATAAGAATGTACCTCTCTGGTAGGGCCTACAGTACCATCAGTGTAAAAGTGTAAGATATAAGCCTAGTGTGGATTAAAAAAAAAAATCCTAATGGGTAATGTTCAAATATAAGTGTCAATGAATGTAAGTATGATTGTTGGAAAAAATGGTCAACATTTTATTTTTATTTCTCAACCTGAACTTTACCACGGCGAACGGTGCGAAGGTCTGGATCCGGGCCTGAAGGCCGACCGCAGAAGCGAATGTTTCTCGTGACTGGTGAATTTAGTCTGTACCGAGCGTAACGTTCTTTGCTATTTAAACGAACATAATACAGTGCAGTGCTTTCTTTCCTTTGCTACAAAAACAATTGCTGCCATGTATGACGCTAGAGTGTGCTCCAAAATTACAGCAAAACAATTTTTACAAACACTAAATATGCACAATATAAATATTCAAACCTGTCATAATAATAAAGGTAAAAAAATGCTCAGTATTATTTGAAATATTATCTAATAAGACTCCACTCTAAGCGGGGATTATATGACCAAAATAGTTGAATTTGCTTGACACCAGTCTGTCATCACTGACATTTAGAAATAATTATATCAGTATTTTAAATTTTTAATGCCAACGCTTTTGTTTGTATTTTTCATATTATTTGTAACTTAAAATAAAAATGTAGAAGACCTACTTAACTTTTTTTTACGAATCCTGAGATCATGAATTTAACTTGCTTTACCTACTCTTTGAAATTCAAGTGCCACTCCGCAAAATCAGTCATACTTTTTAGTCTAGGCTAATTGTGTTCTTACCTGATATTGAACAATGTACAATACAAACTTAATCACTTTAATAATGTTCATATGGTAGGTCAATATAATTAATAGGTGATTTAGAGTCATCTACACATAATAAGTGTATGTTTGATGTTATCAAAAAACCAATTGAACTCACCGATATAAGGGGCTTCGTCAGATGGAGGTAATGTCTCGCCGATAAGTTGTTGGAACAGCACAATTGCTAGCAAATTAGTAATGGCAAACGACATTTTCTCCCCGCATTCTGGAGGTAAAAAGAATACAAAGGCGGCAAGAAATGAAAGAAAAGTGCAAGGCACTAGAATATTTCTGACGTAGAATTTTGAGCGACGTCTCAAACCAATTGTCATGCAAATATTAGTATATGGATATGGATCCCAATCGTAAATTTGTTTTTTCTTCTTAAATTTGACATATTCTATGTCCCATACACCATTCTCAATATAGTAATAACCAGTAATCTCCTTCTTCATCTGTGTAAACTCCATGTCGACCTCATTGCTAAAGTATGTCCAAGATCCAAACAAAAAATTACAACCTTGCTTGTCGAATGGAAAATACTTCACATCCAACTTGCAAAAGGCGGTGTAGATAGCCGGTGTTGTCTTAACAACAGTACCATTCGAGGTGATAGATAATAGCACATTGGTCCTGGTACGTTCAAAGTCCTTGTCCACACTGAAAGAAAATCGTCAAACACGAAGCACTAAGATAAATTATTCAAAATGAAGTCTCTCATTAACTCTAGGTTATTAATATGTTCATGAAATCTAATAAAGCATACCAAAGCCCATAGTCATTTGCTGCAGCTGCCAAAGAGTAATAAAAGCAATTTGGACTGGATTCCCGAAGTGGAAAAAGGTTTTTCCAAAACCCTTAATGTCATCAAAAGTACGGGCCTTCCAACACTAAGTTTACTTTCAAATATATATTAAATAAATATGTACAAAAAATAAGTACTGTAAAATAATTAAGATGGACTTACTTGTTGTATAGTATTATGTCTGGCATCCAAATTAAATGAGAGGGAACTTTAATTCTATTTATCCCACCGTAGTCTGAAGCATTCCATACCATAAATTGATCCTGCCAAATCTAAATCAATACAAATGGAAATTCGGAGCCTTAATTCTGTAATTCAGGATATCGATGTATAGGCTTCCAAACATTAATATCTACAGTAACTTCATGACGTCACTCCCTACAGTAAGTGATGTCAGAAACTGAAGAATACGTTCTAACAGAACGACAAACATTTCGGTTAAGTAACTTGATTATTTGGAAGATAAATTATACATCAATTAGTTCCTAGGAAGTTATTACAGAAACAGGTAACAATACCAACACACTTAAATATAAATGTAACTAGAAGAAATTATTTGAATATTTAAAAACTACGGTATATATTAGTTTATTTATAATTTAGATTGATTAAAAGTCCATATTTTAATAATCAAATTCTGCTATTAGTATTCATACATTATATTTCAGGGGGTTTGTGCAGCAGCAATGAGAATATACTTAATTTTTAGTTTTATTTCATTTTATATCAACTTCACACCAACAGTGAGTACGAACTCGCCATTTACAGGACGGATAAAACAAAAAATGGATACAAACAAACAATTATCCTATACCTAACATCAAGAATACATGGAATAAGTTTCTTTTTTAAATTCAGTAAATGAATTCAAGAAAATATCAATATTGTTATCTAAATTAGACTCTTTTACAGTTATTATAAAATTTACTTAATCTGCAAATAAATCCTTTACGGATAGTATAACATTCGACCTTTTCAGGAAAATAACCTAACTTCAGTGATTTATTGAATATGAAACAAATTTGATCAGTTAATTCAGTGGAATTTTTCTTTAGAACATAATTACTTAGACTATCGCTAATAGAGGCCTTGTGGACATTCATTAAACTTAACAAATTGGAAATTCAATTTTCATCAACATTAACTTAGAGGTCCAAATGAATACTCTTTGGTGTCTAAATTAGAAATGTTTGGGGAATTTTTAGTAAAGGAAGAAGGAAAGCAATTATTAAAAAGACTTATTATATCAAGGTCAGTGTCTGCATAGCTTTCTCTAAATTCAATTCTAGGAGCAAGTCCTGTGGTTTTTAGTTTGGCTTTTGTTTATGAAACAATCCTTTATTAAATCTGCCTCAAGTTCCTTACCTGTAACATCCACCCGTTGACAGTTATAGTTTGAAGTATTTCGTCCTGAAACACAACAAGACCGTCAACATCGCTATCACTATATTGAATTCTGAATATTGAAAGCTATATTTTCCCAAAAGGAAATATGTTGCGTTGACAAAGCAGATAAGAAGTAGAGGAAAATACATGTAATATTGAAAATTATGTATATTGAAACATAAACAGTTATTCTAAGATATAATTATATTGCATCGTAAATAAAGAGTTGGCGTGTAGTCATTTATACATTACACATTAAGTATTAATTTTTAATGGTTTGAACATTAAAATGTTTCAATAAAGTATAACATCATTGACGAAAAATCTGTCAGCAAGGTTTTCTCTAGAGTCAAAGTAGGGAAAAGTACCCCTCCAGACATGAAGTGTAATATTACTATGCCACCACGACCTTGCACCATTTACCAAGCTTATAAACCGCCGTCTGGTACATGGAAAAGTTTCAAATATTTAAAAAATGTCTATCATTTGTCCGCTTTCAAAATACCCAGCTAAAGGTGTCCAACGACTACCATCCCATCGTAATAACCTCCAATATCATCGAATGTCTTGAAAGTATAATCATTGAATAATATAGCACTGAATGCAAAAACACGTATGGACTACAATTGACATATCAGGAAAACAGAAGTGTTGAGGACGCAGTCCTTGTCTTCCTTCAAAAAACATACAAACATCTGGATAAACTTGATTTTCTGAAATCAAGGCCACAATGTTTTAGTATTGGTAATAATTATTATTATATTATCTTTAATTGTTTCTTTTTTGTTTTATATTCGGTTTCAAAATATTATATGATAAAAAAGATAAAATTACTAAAAGCATAGAACATGAAACCAGGATCAGTGGCG
>NW_022705125.1:933062-947361 GCF_011630105.1 Anneissia japonica | reverse complement strand
CCGAAAATTTTGAGTTAAAGAGAGGAAAAATTGTACCCATGAGTTCAGTGGCGATCCAGCAGTGGAATGAAAGGATAGCACGATTGTTTCCCACTTATTTACACCAACCATGGTGGGGCTAATTTGGGCGTGGCGGCGAGAACCTCATATTGTGCCCCACCGTCAGAAAATCTCTGGATCTGGCCCAGAGGACTTGGACATGGACATAGACTTGGACTTGGACATAGAGACCTTGTTTATTTGCACCTTATAAACAGACCTATTATTATCATTATTATTATTATTATTATTATTATTATTATTATTATTATTATTGTTAATAATAATAATAATAATAATAATAATAATATTATCAAGAACAATCGAGAATCATATATAATACAGTATATATCAGATATTCGCACGATGTGCATTAGAAACCGCACATCGAACCCGTACGGTTCCGTGGAGTAGCCTGTACACTAACAACGGTGTGTTTGTACTGTATTGTTTTCTCCAATAAACGTCGCAAATAGGAGCCTAGCTGGTACATGGAGTTATTATTATCAAAATAATTACTCCATGGCTGGTATCGATAATACTAACTGGTGTTTATTTCATGATTAGTCAGTTCTATATAGGGCCTATTATGTTAGCTTTCGAATGAAGTTAATATTGTCTGGAAATCCTGGCATACTTAGTTGAGGGTCTTAATTTGCGGGGTCTGATATTTCGAGTGGGTCTGATATCTCGTGGTCTTAGGTCTTAGCTTTCGTGGTCTGAGCTTTCGGGACACCCCTATGTGTTCTTTTATTTAAAAAAAAACAACCTATTTTTTTAACATGTTAATATTGTCTAGCCTACTTTTTAAAGTAGCACTTCCAATTAAAAAGGGGGCGTGGCCATTTTAAAAAGGGCGTGGTAATTTTCGGGTTGTTCGCCGAAATACAGATTTTTGCACACATCCCATGTTGTTCATTGGGTTCAAAATAGTCTATATCATTTGAGATATTCTCTCCTAAATTAGGTACATACAAATCTCAGTCAGGTCCTAGACAACCGGTTATTATAAATGATACTGGCATTGGACAGGTAATGAGTTTATGCGTTAATGAGTTCCACCACCAGAACCACAGGCGAGCGTGCCGTTCGAACCAACGCCGATATTGTAGACGTTGCGGCTCCCATCTAACTCACCAACATGGACTAACACATGTAGATAAAATATACTCTAGAGCTAACCAAAGGCTCTATTTTGTACGTAAAATGAAGGTGAAATGATACCGAACTAATAATAATAATTTTACACGCTGTTCAATTTTAGATTTTTTATATTTAACCACATTTTATGATTAAATTGTCGGAACACGGCCATTTTGTTATTTTTCGCTGCGGAAACGGGTCCCAAATTATCCGATAAATTTTATGAGAATCAGATAATTTATCGGAAAAGCTCTTAATACGAAAATATATAACCTTTGACCGGTTATGAAAAGAATTATTCTGGGTAGTTAGTTTCAATGGAGTAGTTAGTAGATGTCAATCTATATAGATGTCAATCTCCTCCATGATCTACTGTAACAGTACATTTCCCAAGGTGAAATAGTACGAACGATTTCGTTCTTGGCCTAGGACTATCCATTTCGCGCAAAATAAGGGTCACCTACTAGGTCAACAAAACGGATGTTTTGATGTTAACACATTGCATTTTTGTCAAGTGCTGCGGGAAACACGTAGTCTTAATGTTTTTAAAAATCTTGAATAATGTTTTGCCTATAAAGATGCTTTTCTTCCGTTTTTAATGAAAGGCAAACAAGTTTACTCGTTATGATATTGAATTAGGTTAACATAATATTAGCCGTGAAAAGCTTTTAAACATGTGAATAATGTAAGTAGTGTTACTTATGCCCGAACTTACCACACGATGCCCTCAGAGTGACTGGTATAAAACCTGCAAACTCCTTCACCTTGCTGAGGCATACAGTTATATAATACTGAAGAAATTGGTTTAATTTGATTAAATGCTTATAATATTAGTCTTAGTATAACATAATGTACCACTTACCAGTTTAACGACTTGGGTTACAGTATAGCCATAGGTCACGACGACAACATCGGAGTCATTTAATACCGGCCTCGCTGATTTCTCTTCAGGATAGTTATCTAGTAAATCTTTTACCAGCCTAGCCTCGTTGTTTAGCGCATCTGCACCAACCATAAACAAAAAGGCGTGGTTATTAATTATAATGGTTAGCTACGGACAAGCATGTGCGTATGTTGCTATTTTTTAAAATATATTTACTTATGCATTTATATGAACTAATAAACAATCTCTACGTGATACCATAAATATACTTTTCTTTATTTAAAATAAGATGAGAAACTTTGCAGAAACCCACTTTTCCTAACGCCAAACTGCCTACTTAAAAGCTGTGAAACTCAGTTTCCCGAATCCCACTTTGAAGAAACCAATTTTTTTGCCGAATTTCCATTTATAAACACAATAATTTTATATTACATTATCTAAACAAATTTACTACGCATTTAAACGAAGTATACATAATTAGGCTTAAAATATTCTAATAAACAGCTTTTAATGCTTATTTTTATTTCACACTTTAGTATCGAAATATAATTAACTCAATCAAATAACTGTTAGCACCAAAAAGTATCTTAATCCTTTTAATAATCAGGCATTTTTCAAACATTTATTGCGCTCTATTGTTGCCATTGTCATGAGCTTAAGAAAGTAATTCAAGATAGTAATGATTGGCTCATTGTTAATGTTTGAAGTAGACCATTACATGTAGGTAGACATTAAAGCATATTATTATCGATGTAATCTATACGAATGTAGGAAAAAAATGGCCCCGGTAAAATTGGCCTCGGTAAAACTGGCACCGGTAATAATGCCCCTGGTAAAAATGGCCCCAGTAAAAATAGCCCCAAATGAAAAGTAGGTAAAAATGGCCCCAATGAAAAAATTCAGTAAGAGAAATGACTTTTCTTTAAATCTTCAAATATTTAAACACTGTAAAATAGCAAGAATTGAATCAATAAATAAAAAATGGCCCCAATTATAAAATTAAATAAAAAAATAATTTTTAGATGCTGTAAAATATGCATATTTGATAACTAAAATAACTTAGTTTTATGAGGAGCTCTATGAGTATCCTGCTAATTGATTAATTAATAGATATTAGGGTGTTAGGGCTGTTAGGGCTAAGTATTTATTATTATTATTATTAGATATTATTAGCGGCCAATCATTTATGTTATTATTATTGGCTCTGATGGGAAGCTCTAAAACATTAAATCGGAGCCAGTTTTGAACAGCGGTATGGCAGAAAACAGCCTAGACCATTTCCCCGAAATTTGAAATGAAAATTTCCGATAACCTGGCAACCACTGGGGACTTTCAGAGGCCTTCGCGGTACGTAGTTACTGTCATGGATTAAATCAATGATAAATCTAAATTGGTAAAAAACATACCTACAAATACACCACAAACTTCAAAAAACACTGCGAACCCCATCCAAACCCTTTAATCGTAATAAAATGCGATTTGACAGGAAACCGATTACGACTGGTGCGTTGTGAAATCGACGTAACGTAAACTAAAATCGTCGCAAAACAGTTTTGGACAGGAAACGACGTATTGAATGTTGATGTGATACGTCGATTTTCCACTATTTGACAGGAAACTGCGATTTAGTGACTTTTTGTTGAATGAACTCGCATACGTTGCGTTGCAAACGATTCTTATGAAAAGTTGACTCCAACATAAGAACGGTAAGCGGAAACGTATGCTGTCTCTATATCTTGCCTATACAACAACATTGTCATGAACTAGAACTCTCATTGCCTTACGTATTTATAATAAAATGGTTAAAAAGAAGCATATCCTCCACTTTTTTCAAACACAATGATAGGCATGTAAAATCTTGAACAAGAATGAGGATTGCAATTAGATTTAATAAATTACATTTATTATACAAAAAAACATATAGGCCTATAATATAAAAATAATATATAAAACATTATAATATAGGGCCTAAATAAATATATAAAATATATAGGCCTAGATTGCCTTAATATATATATTGCCTAGAACCCGAATTTTAACATTTAAATCATGTTTTCTGTATAACTGTATATCTGGAGATAAGATTTTTCTGTCAGTTCAAAAAATAATATAATAAGGTGAAATGAAATAAACAAAGTACAATATAGGCCAAATTGATATTTTGAGAACGAAACACTAAAATTGATAACGAGAAAGTTAGCAAATCGAGATTTGTAGGCCCTTATACTGTACTACAGGACTATTATTATTATTATTATTATTATTATTGTATACTTATATAGCGCATATCAGACTAGACTATTGTTTAAATCCAACGGTGAAAATTGTCCTCGAATCTCGCCAGGTAATTTTAATGAGGAAACCAGACAGGAAGTGAGAAATGTTAACATATCGCAGTCGCAAAGAAAAAAATCAACTTGACGTAACATGCATGTGACGACGTTAGAAGAGGCTTTGCCGTTCGAGCTTTAAAAATTCAACTTATCGTAAGAATCGTAACCGGCTTATTTTGTCTGCGGCCCAGCACGATCATGACGCGGCTGTTTTTGTCCAACTTCTCGTAACAGTAATTAAGAATCGTATGAATCGTAAGAAATTCTGAACTTTACGTTGACAGGAAACCAGGCTTAATGGGAGAACACAAACTAGCCTATTACTTTTCGTGTTAACGGGAATCGTTGTCTGACTATTTAATCACCCGATAGGCTTAAAAGTCTCCTCTCATCACGTTTACCAAACACATTATAAGTGTCTCCTTCTTACTCTTTTTCAAACGACGGTTACGGAGGATAGAAACTGTTTTAGCGTAATTAGTCAAAATTCGGCAAAACTAGGTTTCAATAGTTTTTAGTAATTAAACTGGCATGCGACAAACTGGGTTTCGCAAATTGGACTTGCCCATTTGGAATCACTGGATTTCGTCAAACTGGTGGGATACCGGTATCGGATCCCCCGAGGCTTTCATATTAAAACACCAAGGTTAGCTTGTGTATCAGGTTATTTGTGTAGAAGAATCCGTAGTTGAGTGTTGTAGAATATATTAGTAATACTTTTCGCTCGAACGGGCCCCTAGAGAGCAGTAGTAGTAGTAGTAGTGGTGGTGGTGGTGGTGATGGTGGATGGTAGAATACTGGTAGTTATAGGCCTACGAGCAGTGCTAGTATATAGTTATAGGGCAGTGTTGTAGCTAGGTTCTAAAGGGATCCTGGTTTGAGAGTATATCTATGACGCTTATAAACTGGTCGACCAGGCTAACTGTATACATTAGCAAATATTAAACTTTCACTGATGTAATTCATATTAACCATTTACCAACTGTCTCGCATCGCGCGGGACGGTCCTGCATTTCAAAGTGATTTTGGATGAAACACGCATTTTGCAGAAAGACATATGCGTGATCAGAAATTTGTCACGCATTTAGCACAAGTCTATGCGTTATAACGAATTATCACGAATTCATGGGAAAATGTATTTAAAATTAGAAGAAATTGGTTTTATTAAAATCATCATAACTTCATGAATACATTTTAGATTCACTTCACTGCAAGTAGTCGATGATTATTATTGAATGGTAATTGTTATTATCGTGATGGAATAGACAATACCTGGATTTGCGTCAGGAGAATCAATAGGGGCCTATAAGTGTAGTTTTGCCCCTGTCGTAAAAATGTACTGAATACTCAGTGCGTGTGAAAAAAATATTTGCAAGTTGTTCTCCGGTGTGACACGAACGTTCTCTAGATCACTATCCTGGCATCATACCTCTAGACCACCAAGCTTGCACCTGATGGCCAGGGTTGAATTCGAGCCCAAGTAAGCAGCGGGTACCGTACTATTTTTGCAAGTGTTTTCACATGCACTGAGTATTCAACACATTTTCCCGACAGGTTGGGCAAAATTCCACCTATACATGTTCTATTGTTGTCAATATTATACTATAGACTCATGAAATGCCTACTAGGCCCTAAAACGATAATATATATATGACATGACCATAGTTTATTCTCAATATTCTTGAATATTTTAAACAAAATATTTTTTAGATATTTCTGAGCGTTAATGCCGTATCTGTTTTAAAAAATCTCAGAATATATTAACATTAAGAGTTTCGCCTGAGTAGACCCCACTAAGACTCTGTCTATAGATCCGATCAGGTGCATTTTAACCAATTATACCTATTGCCCGGCAGTTATCTATGCCATAGTTACCAACCGTCTCGCATGGTGCGGGATGGTCCCGCGTTTCAAAGTGATTTTGGATGAAACACGCATTTTGCAGAAATACATGCGAGATCATAATAATAAATAATAATTCTGGATTTATATAGCGCCTCACGTTGACACAACCTCGAGGCCCTTGAACATTATTACCCCCGGATCACTGGATCAAGCACATATGGAACACACACTCAAGCCCCATGGGGAATTCCATAACGTTGCAGCTGTATTCAGCGCAGGCTGTGTTTGAACCTACCAGGTACCCACTTGTACTCCAGGGTGAAGAGAGATAACCGTAGATAAAGTGCCTTGCCCAAGGACACAAGCGACTTGAACAGTGAGAGTTTCGAACGCCCGACCTCAAGGTTGGGAGTCCAAGCCACAACCGATGCGCCAACCACTTCTACAAATCATAAATGTGTCACGCATTTAGCACTTGCGTAATAACGGATTATCACAAATTCAGGGAAAAAGCATTTAAAATTAGAAGAAATTGGTTTTATTAAAAATAACCACACACTTGTAAAGCCGAGAGCTTTATTCTTTTTGGAATTAGCTTATTTTTCTTGTTTATTTACTGGTAGTATGAATTGAAAATAAATAGAAAACTTTAAATAATTTAACTTAAGGATTTTTAAAATATTCAAAACCTGAAATAAATAAAATAAAAAATAAATATATAAAGTTAACTTAAAACACAAACAACGCGATAGAGTATAAAGTTTGAAAGAATAATTGGTATACTGTACTGACTGTATTTCTGAAGTGCTATTCGTTTTGGAGTTGCTACAATCAGGAGTTACAATCGATCCAACAAAGGAAAAGCACTATCTATTTCCTTACATTCCATAAAGTGAAATAGGCCTATACTAAATTCAAAAATAAATTAACCAGTTTGCTTCGTATTGCTTGTATAAACTATTATACCAATAAATTTAATCAATACGCTAAGGCTAACAATATCCATAAGACATGGAAAACTATTAACGGTATTCTAGGAAAAAACACTAAACCCAATCTTCCATCTTATTATTTTATAAATAATTTGAAAATTACTAACCCCTCACTTATTGCGCAACATTTTAACACTTATTTTACTAATGTTGGTCTTAAACTCGTACAAAGTATTGAACAACCTTCCAATAATTCCCATTTTAAATCTTTCCTTTACACTCCACTTAAAAATTCTCTTTACTTGAATCCCGTGACTGAAAATGAAATAATTATCCTTATTAATAATATGAAAGAAAACAAAAGTCCTGGATTTGATGGGTATTCAAATCATGCACCACATTTCTAAACAGTTAGCCCGTATTTTTAATATTTCATTTCAGGTGGGAATTTTTCTCAACTTTCTGATTGGTTCAAAATTAATAAATTATCCCTTAATCAATCCAAATCAAATTATATTATATTTCAAAACAGGAACTCCAAAGCACTTTTTCGTAACTTTAATATCTTTTTAAATAACCAAGAAATCACTTGTGTGAATGAAACAAAATTTTTTGGAGTCACAATTGATTCCAAATTATCATGGAAACCTCACGTTGATAGAATTTCCAATGTGGTGGCAAGAAACGTCGGTATAATGAATAAACTCAAATATACACTTCCCGCTACTATCCTTTTCACTCTGTACAACACTCTGATACTTCCTTATACAGTATATCTTATTGTAATATCTCTTGGGCTGTAACGGTGGATAAATTCAGCAACTTATGCCGCTGGACAAGCTTTGAAACGACTAAAATTGATCAAATATTTAAGCTACAAATACGTGCAGTTCGAATTTGTTCAGGGGCTCCCTCCAGATCTCATTCAAACAATTATTTTTTAACTGCAAAATATTAAACGTCTTTGACATTAATAAACTACAATCTGCCTTATTTATTTATGTACCGTTTAACCAATAATCTACTTCCGGTACACATCAGTTCATTATTTAACAAATCCTCTGATTCTCATTCACACCTCACACGTTTTTCTGTTACCAATGTTTATGCTAAAAAATGTGAGTTTCATATCAGAAGTCATTCAATCCTTTACACCGGTCCTAAGCTTTGTGGGATCCTTTCACACTCTTTAAAAAACAAACCATCACTTTCAAGTTTCAAGATTACCTATAAAAAGTCTTTGGTGCAGATTTATGGTGAGTAAGTTTCTCTTTGATCATTACATATCTTATTATTATTATTTTCATTATTATTATTATTATTTTTATTAAGTTTGTTTTCACACTATGCTGTGTACTAAAGTTCTATGTACCATCTTCTGGTTTTTACAGGGGGTCAAGTCTCAAGTTTGTAGTTATTTTGACCTCCTTCCACACTTCCAATTAATTATTCTTACTCGCATTTACACAGATTTTGTAACTTTGTATTCTTATTATATTGTTATCACTTTATATTGTTATGTTAATTTGAAGTGTTGGAGAAACCATTAAACAAACAAAACAAATCATCTGAATAATTTTAGTTTCCTGAACCTTAAATCGTTCAGCCTTCTGTATCAACATTAAGATTAAATAAATATCATGAGTAAAGTTTTTAGTGAAACTGAGTTTAGCATTTCTTATGGCCTCCTATACAAGTACAAACCATGACTGAACCATGTCCTAAAGACATAAAAGCATGGATATTCGATTTTTTTAGGTGCATCACATCTGTCAAAAAAACAAACCTTAACCAGAGTGGGCTACTGCATCATTTATGTTCTCGTTCCATTATCGATTATTATTATTATGTCTGTAATTTTATGTCTGTTTTGTGTCTAAGTTTCAAGTGTATTATTTCATTATTTATCGGTTATTAAACGTGTATTTATTTGTTTCTGTTGGCCAATTTTATATTTATTTCGAATATTATGTCTGTATGTGTTGAAAATGATCGAATAGATCGAAAACTATAAACGTTGATTATCTCAAAACGTAGTCTGTAATAATTTAAGTATAAAAATAATCTAACTACTTGAAATTTGTTTGCTAGCAAACTGAATTAAAATAAACCTATTTTCAGCATGTGGTAACGCTGGCTGGCATACTTTATTATTCGCCATGATCGTCACTTTCAGTTGAATAATAGAACACGCGTTTTAACAGGCTGAAAGTGTAGTGCTCCAGAAATAAACAGTACCAGTAGGTTTTTTCAATCATTTACTACGGTAAATCTTTATTCAGTCAAGGCATGCAAAAAGAACACAACGCTACCAATATGAGTACCTACTAAAACTAAGAATACACGCTATTTCAAAACAGGAACTCCAAAGCACTTTTTCGTAACTTTAATATTTTTTTAAATAACCAAGAAATCACTCTTGTGAATGAAACAAAATTTCTTGGAGTCACAATTGATTCCAAATTATCATGGAAACCTCACGTTAATAGAATTTCCAATGTGGTGGCAAGAAACGTCGGTATAATGAATAAACTCAAATATACACTTCCCGCTACTATCCTTTTCACTCTGTACAACACTCTGATACTTCCTTATACAGTATATCTTATTGTAATATCTCTTGGGCTGTAACGGTGGATAAATTCAGCAACTTATGCCCCTGGACAAGCTTTGAAACGACTAAAATTGATCAAATATTTAAGCTACAAAAACGTGCAGTTCGAATTTGTTCAGCTCCCTCCAGATCTCATTCCAAACAATTATTTTTTAACTGCAAAATATTAAACGTCTTTGACATTAATAAACTACAATCTGCTTTATTTATTTATGTACCGTTTAATCAATAATCTACTTCCGGCACACATCTGTTCATTATTTAACAAATCCTCTGATTCTCATTCACACTTCACACGTTTTTCTGTTACCAATGTTTATGCTAAAAAATGTGTGTTTCATATCAGACGTCATTCAATCCACACTCTTTAAAAAACAAACCATCACTTTCAAGTTTCAAGATTACCTATAAAAAGTCTTTGGTGCAGATATATGGTGAGTAAGTTTCTCTTTTATCATTACATATCTTATTATTATTATTTTCATTATTATTATTATTATTATTATTATTATTATTATTATTATTATTATTATTATTATTATTATTATTATTATTATTTTTATTAAGTTTGTTTTCACATTTTATGCTGTGTACTAAAGTTCTATGTACCATCTTCTGGTTTTTACACCGGGGGTCAAGTCTTAAAGTTTGTAGTTATTTTGACCTCCTTCCACACTTCCAATTAATTATTCTTACTCGCATTTACACCGATTTTGTAACTTTGTATTCTTATTATATTGTTATCACCTTATATTGTTATGTTAATTTGAAGTGTTGGAGAAACCATTAAACAAAAAAAACAAATCATCTGAATAATGTTAGTTTCCTGAACCTTAAATCGTTCAGCCTTCTGTATCAACATTAAGATTAAATAAATATCATGAGTAAAGTTTTTAGTGAAACTGAGTTTAGCATTTCTTATGGCCTCCTACAAGTACAAACAATGACTGAACCATGTCCTAAAGACATAAAAGCATAGATATTCGATTTTTTTTAGGTGCATCACATCTGTCAAAAATACAAACCTTAACCAGAGTGGGCTACTGCATCATTTATGCTCTCGTTTCCATTATCGATTATTATTATGTCTGTAATTTTATGTCTGTTTTGTGTCTAAGTTTCAAGTGTATTATTTCATTATTTATCGGTTATTAAACGTGTATTTATTTGTTTCTGTTGGCCAATTTTATATTTATTTTGAATATTATGTCTGTATGTGTTGAAAATGATCGAATAGATCGAAAACTATAAACGTTGATTATCTCAAAACGTAGTCTGTAATAATTTAAGTATAAAAATAATCTAACTACTTGAAATTTGTTGGCTAGCAAACTGAATTAAAATAAACCTATTTTCAGCATGTGGTAACGCTGGCTGGCATACTGTATTATTCGCCATGATCGTCACTTTCAGTTGAATAATAGAACACGCGTTTTAACAGGCAGAAGGTGTAGTGCTCCAGAAATAAACAGTACCAGTAGGTGTTTTCAATCATTTACTACGATATACCTTTATTCAGTCAAGGCATGCAAAAATAACACAACGCTACCAATATGAGTACCGACTAAAACTAAGAATACACGCTTTCTAAAATATCATGTATCAAAATTTAAATATGTTTTCATGCTGTTCCGTCGTAGTTCATGTGAACGCAACGTACATAGGCCTAGTATACATTCTTGTGGTTGTTATAATACCGATACAGATGGGGGAAAGGTGTGTTAAGTTCACCATTTAAAAACAATTACATTTGTACCAAAACGCATGTTAAATAATATACGCCTACATGTATTATCGGTTCAATTCCCATCGTTGTTAAAGAACGAAGAAAATTGTTCGAACAAAAAGAGGATTTTCTCATACCTGTCTCTTATACACATCTATGGGTAAAACGAGCGCAGGACCTGATGTGTAGCTAACAAGAAATGGTTGATTAATATTGAGAATCAGTAACAACATGCAGTAATCCACTCTAAACAATCTGGAATAACACTTGCAAACATAAATGTGTCATATGGTTTTGGCAGACACTTGTTGTTGTTGTTGAGGGAGGGTAGTTGGAAGGTTGTTTTTTTATCATCTAAAGTGGAAGAAATTCCCTTCAAATAAAGAATACACTATAATATATTGTATTTTATTTTAATAAATGATGATGATATGAATATACAAAACCACCACCACCTCCTCCTCCTCCTCCTCAATCAATTAACCTTTTATAACAACAGTATGAGCAACACGATGGAACGCTTTCATAAAATCAACTGCACAAATATAAACTTAACCTCCTTTTTCAACATCTTTGAGAATGCAATCAATACGACTTATCAGAAAATGATTTGTGGATGATTTACTACTAAATTGCGTCCACATAACCTTCTGAACCGCCGGTAGTTACTACAGAGGGCATAGGACTTGATTTCCCATCTACTGACGTTTTGAGGCATTAAAAATACACTTTTACTGCATTTGATTTTGACCAGGGTACGTAACAAATTATTTTACTTAGTAGGCATACGTAGGAATTTACCCAATGCGCTCCTATGTGGTTTTTAGAGTATCATGGGATTCAATCTTGATGTTTTTTACGACGAAAGAAATTGAGAATAAACATGGAAGAACAAGTTTTGTAGAAACCTATGAACGATTAATATTTTAAGATGAGAGTGACGGACAAATGCGCTTGTTAATAATTGCAGGGGCGGATTTAGGGGGGCCGGCCCGGCCCCGGCCCCCCCCCCCCTTTTGGGAGGTAAAAAAAAAGGAAAAAAAAGAAAAAAAAGAGAGAAAAATAAAAAACTGATAGCCCAGAATGCCTCAAATGTTATGTTCGTGCGTCTAGAACACAAAAATTTCGCGGGGGCATGCCCCAGACCCCTACGACAGTGTTGTCTCAATCGGCCCAACTTTCGGCCCCCCCTTTTGGACATTTCTGGATCCGCCCCTGTAGATAATGTCAATGATTAACATGATTTAACTGCAAGTCATTTTATCAGTGTCAAATACAGTTGGCATTCCACAAAAAGAGGATATAATAATATAATTTTATTGACAGAGTATTACAGTATGACAATTAATTTTAATTTCTTGTCATTAAAATTGTTATATACTTGTTAAACTTCTAATATTCTTGTATATTGTACCTTTTGCAGCTTCTTTTCTTTCCTCATGTTCCTCAGCATGTCTTTTTTGGTTGGTTTTCTTCTGGCTATTATCACTGAGCCCTAAAAGTGTCTCTATGGTTACACCTTGTTGCACTGCTAACTTCCAATCAGATAGTGTCTCTATGCTTCCATGTTCCTACAAAGTGATGTAGCCAATAAAATAATCGTGTGAATGGTGTAAATGTATTTATTTATCGAACTACGAATATGAAATTATTCGCACAATATACCATGCGAATACCTGTAGTCTCTTCCAGTATTTACTGTGATGATTTTTATTTGCATACACTGTATAGGCCTAGTCTCTAGTTGTAATAATTTATTGATACAGTACCTGTCTCTTATACACATCTAGATGTGTATAAGAGACAGTCTTATGAGGGGGCACTTATTCAAACGGGGCGCTTATTCACGCGAGTACGGTACTGTACAGTACATGCTGATGTACTTAATAAAGGCTTACACTAGAAGAATGTTATAATGAAAGACCGATAAATAATACAAACTTTATTGTCAATTATCATGGTAAATATGAACGTAAATATTAAACTTTATTTAAAAATGACACTGCCACAATAGTGGCACTCGTATGTAACAGTGATATCGTAATGAGATATCTTTGATTTCAAATTTGAATTCAATTTTCTTTTTCCTCACTTCAAAAACTTACAAGCCTGGTTCTCACGAGAGCCCCAGTATCCGGATCGGGAGCTAACTGTTAGCACCTGCGTGAGAACACGCCCGATCGGTTAGCGCTAACCATTAGCAGTATCTGGATACCGCTAACAGTTAGCAAGCGCTATCGGTTAGCAAGTTGGGCGTGTTTCTATCATTAACCAATCACACGTACGCGTTTACAATTTCCAGTTTCTTATTGGCCAGTGATTCAATCATCATATTTTTGGCATCCGGATCGGGATTTTCTCAGATGGACGCACGGCAGCTAACGGTTAGCTGGATCCGAATCCTGCTAAACATTTGCAGCCGTGTAAGAACATAGCCAGAGTGGGCTGACTTCCCCCACCCCTTGAATCTGCCCCTGACACGATATATTGCAGGAGCAAGTATACATCATCACTTTCTTGTTCTACTGATTCATCACTCAAATGAATTTACTGTACTCCTTCCTTTGATATTTGATTTTCTTCAGTCAATTTGCTTCATTCTCCACTACTTGTAGATTTATCTCCTTTATCATTTTGAACACCAACAAAACTAAACAAGAAAAATGAAATATGATATTTATTATTTGCATACAGTACAGTAATAATGGTACAGTATATGTACATTATATATTTTGTACTTTTAATTTTGGACCTTGTTTAAATGATATCTAATACAGTAAATAA
>NW_022705125.1:924933-931287 GCF_011630105.1 Anneissia japonica | reverse complement strand
AAAAAAAAAAAAAAAAAAAAAATCAGCTCACGGGTCCTGAAAAGGTAGGTTTTCCACGTCAGGTAGGGCAAAATTACACCTGTCTCTTATACACATCTAGATGTGTATAAGAGACAGGCATTAACCCTCCCAAAAGGAACATAAAATGTGGGTTTACTTCTTAACGTACGAGTCGGGACATTAATAAAGAAACTTGAAATAAGATTACAATCGAGATTACTATGAATGATATTATAAAGAAACTTAAGATCAAGAAAATCCCTACGAAATTTTATTACAGTAAATAGGCCTATTTATGTGTGTATACGTACATAAAAAATTGAGTAGTTGCATACGTATTCTTTTTTCCATGATTCGATAAACCCCAAAGAGGAAGGAGAGTTGAGGGTCCTACCCCGGGAAAACTTTGATTCCTAGAAGCCTGGAAAAATAAGCTTTCCCTTATAATTTTCCGATTGTAACAAAAAAAAAATTAGCTCACGGGTCATGAAAAGGTAGGTCTAGAATTTTTTTTTCTTTTTTTTTTGTTGCACAAGGGAAGGGTCAGGACCGATGACCCCCCTCCCCAGATCCGCCAATGTGAATTGCGAGAAAATGTAACTCGGTCGGAGACTGGATAAACATTCTCTTTCCCATTTTTCTCCTCCTTCCGTCTTTATTTTCTTGCATTTCTTTCCGATCATACAAAAAACTCCAGACACTATATATTTTTTGCCAAAAAGTGGGGGCCCGGGCCTCCCGTCTCCCCCCCCCCGGTTCCGCCGGCCATGCTTACTTTCTTTTCCACAAGGACCACCTCAGCCACTCCATTTAGATGGCCGGAAGTGACACTTTTATTTACCGGTAATATTCATCATCATTATAGTCTATATGAAGCGCCAGCAAATTTCTCATGATCTTAAATCAAGGATTTTCCATCCACAGAGACCTAATTAATATGAGCGATGTACGCCTACCATAGAAAATGAATATGGGGTGGGGGCGTGCACCCATGGGTGCGTGAGAGTTAACACCCAACCATTTTGGGGCTGAGGATTTTGAGGATCTGGACCTCTGGGAGCCCGGAAGTTGAACTTTCATACCTTCAAAATCTTCCCAATAATTCATATCAATAATATAATACAACAATTATTTGTTTTAATACAATTTAGGGGGTGCGATCGCACCGTCTGCATCCTCCCCAGATAATTACTGAGATCGAAACAGCTTTTGGGTAACGTGGTTGTATTTGTTTATATTTAATATTTTAAAATACAATTTTGATCTACCCACAATTTTTCTTTTAGAAATTTTCAAATCATTACACATTAATCATTATTTAGCAGTTCGAAAACTCTGCACTTCAGTGGACGCAGCCGCTTCTAAACAAAAAGGTTAGGCACAACTCAGAGGAATTAAATAAATATTTGCATTAGCTTCTTTTCACTTTACCCTAGTGTGCTTAGTATTAATCCCGCCTACTTTTATGGAAGTTGAGCTTGCGAAGAATTGTGAAGAGCTTCGCTACTTTGGATTTGGAAGCGATAATGCGACGTTCTTTTTCATTGACCCGGATGGAGGTAATCAGGGTGTTGACCCATTCCAGGTGGAATGTGAAATAACAGATGGAAGCTTTACAGGTAATTAATGTTTTATCCTAATATTATTACTATTAATGATAATAATATGCAATATCAAACTTATTGTAGCACTAGATACACCAATCGGCCGTATTTTGAAACAGCGCCACCAAAGTCTGAATACACCCCACTTTTCACGGGTGAGAGCAGCAAGAAAACAACCAAAAGACTGCAGGTTTTTTTGTTTTTTTCTCATTTTTTTTTTCAAATGCAAGGCTACAAGAAAGACATCTACACCCAGTATCACGCATTCGGCGTTTGACTCACGCATTTGTGGTCTGTCTCACGCAAAAAATGAAATGCCTTGTTAGGAAATATAGGCCTACTATTTGTGACCTTTGTAGCCCTCTCTTCTTTCTAAAAATTCTCCATCTACAGTACTTAAAATATCATGGTAACATGTATACTAGCTGCACTAATACTTCACTGTGAATATGTCGTTTTATAAAACGCTCTGGGATAAGCAAGCCGGGAAAATGCAATCCTAAATGCATTTCGAGCATTTAAGAAATTAATCTAGTGGGCCAATGTGTCTAACTTGGAATCTCTGGAAAGAAAGCCGTGCAGCGGACACATATATTTATTTATTTATTTAGACCTTTTATAAATTTGGCATATTTATATACAAAAGCACAATGAAGTACAAGAAAGACATAGGTTAGCGGCATGCCAAGAGAGAATAATAGGCAAATGCCCGACTCCAATGTGAATTATCTCTAAACATGCAATTAAAAAAATAAAATAAAAAATAAGAACAAGAATTCAAAAAACATTTTATAAATTTTACAACAAAAAATAATTAATTTATTTTCCAAGATGTTAAAGTTACACAGATAAACATTAGTTTTAAGCGTTGTCTGGATGTCCCTGCATAGTAGTTACCAGGTTCTCGGAAAGATATTTCTGTTTAAATCGGTGGAGTGCATACCCCGTCCTGTTCCTAAAAACCGAATAAATATCACCTCTTCACTAAAACCAATATATACCGATACCACCACATTAAATTGATTAGCTTTTGCATAATCTTAATAACAAACAGAAGGACAAAAAAATCAATTAGGCAGACAGACAGACAAACAACAATGAATACACAACTTTCTTGGTGGAGATAGTAACATCAATTAAATTAAGAAAAATAAAGCAACACAATCAGGGGCGGATCCACTAGGGGGTACGGGGCACGTTCCCCTTCCCCGTTTTGCCACTAAATTTTAACAATTTTGATGCAAATCAATATTATGTGCTACTCACCTATTCTGAAACTGTTGTGCCCTCCCGCCTGTTTGAAAAACCGCCCCTGACAGTACTCCATTCTATCTAAAACTTTTATTATCTTTTTGAATGACTTTTCAACATGTTCATTTTCTTATCTATTAATTTTTTTTTATTTAGGCCGAACAATCGTAACACCAACAATTAACCTTGTAGAAGATGTTAATGGGTACGAATCAAGTGGTTCCTTCATACGCTATATTACGTACGCGATATCCATTGATCAGATCGTAGCACTTATGACGTCATCAGTCACTTGCCGCCAGTACGTGAAGGTCAGCAATTAATTTTACGGATTACTTTATCCCCCCACCCCCCTTACATCCGCATGTATCATTACAAATGTAGGACCCTATGGAGGAAAAAACATGAAAAAAAAAAGTTTTGTCATTTTATCTATTGTCAATTCATAAAATGGATTTATAATAAGAAAATCACTCAAAACAGACCATTTTATTAGTTTACTGGAGGAACCTGTAGTTATGTGGCCCTACTTGATGACGTTTATAGATTAATCACATTCGAATATAACTTTAAATGTGAGGTGTGCTAAATGAGTCTTGTTGTGCGCGTGTTCCTGAAAGTTAAATATAAACCACGTAGTCGGAACAGGTAAGTGGTTGTCCTTGTACGTATTTTGCATGCCGTGGCTTAGTAACTATTGTGGTTCTGATTCTTTTAGTATGAATGTTTTGGTTCCCTACTGCGATATACCTACTGGGTGTCACGTAATGGCACTGTGATGCGTAACTGGGGGTCACCTACCGGATATGATGGTTGTCTGTGTGGATATAGAGGTAAGTCGACATTGCTATATACATAATATTAATTATATATATATATATATGTGTGTATATATATATGTATATATATATACATATTTATTTATTTATAGAATATATATATATATTCAAATTATAATAATTATTAATTTCAATATGCTATTCTACCCCATGCAATAACTCCACTATGTGTGTTCTGCTTGTAATTACAGTACGTCATTTTTTCGTATTTCTGTAAATTCCAAAATTGTTTACACACGTATACACACACCATTAACACAGAAACACGCACTCCAACCAACTTATATACGCCTCGGCATAGTGTGGAAAATAAATTTTGGTAATAATCGGTCATTTTTTATTATTCTTGTTTAAGGCGCTTGCTATTCAGCCTCGGTTGTCTGTAATTGTAACGAAAACGATAATGTGCTCCGAGTCGATGATGGATATATTGATGATATCTCTACTCTACCGGTCATTAGGCTACACCATGGCGACACAGGACATGCCAATGAATATGGTACGAGCACAATTGGACCATTAGAATGTTCAGGTAAACCACAACTTTGTTAGAAACAGTAACAGGAGTATCCGAAGGGCCTGTGTCCCGGATAAGGTAAGGGACAGATCTTCACGACGATTGCGTAAGTGGGCGTAGGCAGAATCCCTCGGAAGGGATCTAGAGAAGAAGCGACTGGAGCTATGATTATTCAAGGATTTGAAAAGGTTATTTAATCGATTTTAATGTCTAACAATATTAAAATATATATAAAAAAAACCATATTATTATGTTTTTCCCTGGCGAATTGTAATTTTTTTCACCAACGGGAACCAGCTTTCCCGGCCCCCGCTCGCACCAGCACTATAAAAAGCTGCAGAATTTTAAACAAGCTTAATTGTAATTAATTAAATCATTTCAGGCATAATGGGTATAAAGTGTATGGTATATATCTGTAATAATTGCTTACTGTTATAATACATGCATTACTATTGTTATATACATATGCGTGTATTTTCAGTTAGAGAGTACTGTTTTTCCCTTCTTTTTATTTGTTTTTATTATTTCATATTTAAAGTTACTGTATTTATTTATAAGGGGGTGGGTCATTCCTCAAGCCTTAATTGGCTTATTGACTCACTCCCACACTAAATTGTACTTAATAAAACATGAAAACAATTTGATTGATTTGATTGATTATTAATGATATATTTCTACTCCTCAATTTAAGTCTGTATTTTACTTGTTTACAGGCTTGAAGGTTCAGGTTGCAGCCCATTTTCAAGTAATGCAATTATACGGCAATGTATGCCTATCTGGATACGTTTTAGCAACGTACAGTGTTGCGTCTATCATCAAATGTGTCGCCTCTTGTCAGAAACACGAGTTGTGTCAATCGTTGAGCGTCATTTCTATTAATGATGGCAACACGATGATGAGGTGCACTTTGAATTACCGATCAGCAAGAGTGGTTCCCAATAATCAACTTACCGTTGACAGCGAGTGCAAACATTTTGAATTTTTTTGAAATTTTGAAATAATGTGTTTATTTTCCGTATTACTAAACATGATTATCTATACAGTACATTATCATCATTGCTAATACAGAAGGTGCGTACTCTTCGATTGCTTACCCTCTAGTATGTGAACGTCGGAATTAGTTTAGATAAATAGAATATGACCACTAAAAGAAGAGAGCTAAATGCATGCTGATGCTGTATGCTATCTCGTTCAGTTATTTCTTTATTTCGTAATGTCAGAAATGCAGTGATAAGATCATGTTTTATGATTTACAAAGCATTATTGTTGGACATAGCGTTACGTTTAGGTACAGTTTTTTTTTATAGCAGGTTCATATCATTTTTCATAACATAAAATATTTAGAAACAACTAAAATGATATGGAACAGCAGAAATGTTAATTGGTATAGAGACATGTATCTCTCCATCATTTTCCTTCGAACAGTTTTTGTTTGCATTAAAATTAAAATTAACATGATTTACAATAGGTAGGCCTGCAACCCAACGTATTTTAGTCAGAGGCAGCTAAAGCAAAGTTTTACTGTAACTTATTTGAAGAACGGAAAACGACTGTGCCTGAAAACAGATTGTGCTTAAAAACCGACTGTGTTTGAAAGTTGCCCTTTTGGCGTTCCGTATAAAGCCGCAAAACAACTGACTGAGACACGGCTAGCGAATGTGGAAGATATGTACACACATGCACATGCTCCTCGCGAGACAGGTACCGGTCCGGTGAAAAACGACGATAAGAGTAATTATTTTTCCTCAATCTAAAATATGGATGATATTCACTTCGTATTATCGAGCATTTGATGATCTATGTTGTTAGGCATATAGATTTTAAGACCGGTAGGTTTCGAATCCCAGATTTTTATTGATGGCCTTGGCTTTGCATCTTGTCCGTAGGCTTTGCAATAAGCGCAGTATAATATAGCTTATTGATATTAAATAATTATTATTTTACAATTGTATTTATGATGCAATAAGAGTATATTATTATATATTTAAAACAATACCACCACTGTACAAGTACATTGTTATGTACACATAAAAGTGGAGTACTTTTCTATTTGACGATTGTAGAATGTGATATATATCAAGTCAACATACCAAAGTATATATTTTCAGGCCCGTATCCAGCTTTTTTAAAAGGGGGGGGGGGT
>NW_022705125.1:924747-924852 GCF_011630105.1 Anneissia japonica | reverse complement strand
TTTGCTTTCTTACGTCCTAGTAGACTAATTTGAAGGCATTTTATCATGTTAATCTCTATATGTCCGTGAACACAGCGATAGGGCCTATCAAAAAATTACCAGTGG
>NW_022705125.1:921023-924536 GCF_011630105.1 Anneissia japonica | reverse complement strand
TAATTTGAAGGCATTTTATCATGTTAATCTCTATATGTCCGTGAACACAGCAATAGGGCCTATCAAAAGATTACCAGTGGAGGACATGGAGAAACAAGCAAATTGTTTCCCAAATGAAAAATACTACTGTATAAATTCGTAACCATTACGAATAAAAATTCAAAATTAATTCTGCTTTTAAATGAATAATAACAAAGTTTGATATAAAGAGTGGATTAAAAGCGACTGTAAATGAGCTGATTCAAAGCATTTTAAACAAATTAATCAACATTTTTATTCTTGGCATCGACAGAAAACATGTATAAGCATAATTATACTGTATGTATACGCTATCTATCCATTGAACCCGTCACGGGTTCAATGTATACGCTATCTATCCATTGAACCGGTGACGGGGTATACTGTATTAAAAGGATCATCATGATAAGAGTATTTTATAAATGATTTTCAACTGGCTAAATAATTATCTTTAATATAGGCCTATTTCTATTTCTATAGTTCTTGGGTTGACAAAGTCAAAGGACAACATATTAAAATCAATCTGTACCTTCAGGACAACCGTGGTCTGGGTTTCATCTTTCTTTTGGTTCGCATACTGTTCTTCTAAATCGGGTGGTAGGCATTCAATCCTATCTTCACGGTATTTTTTGTTGACCAAGCCATCCAATGTTTGGCAAGATTTTGCAACAGCTTTTCGCCTTTTTAATTTCCTGCTCCTTTCTCCCCATTTTTGAACACGTGCGCGCTCCAGCGTCGAGTATATACTCGTCTCAGGGTATTTCTGAGAGCGCTAGGAACGATTATACTTGTCTGAACCGGGGTGTCATTCTAGCATTTTGACTTCATTGCTATACACTGACTTACCGGCTGGTAGTTGGTGGTGGTAGAAGATAACGTGCATATAACGTGTGTATGTTTGTTGTGTTATGTTGCTGGCAGTACAAAATATTGCGCGTGTGGAGTCAGCGCTCTAGTATTAATATTGTAACTCATTTGTACATTCATACAATCTTAATACTGTACTGTTCAGGGCCGGCGGAACGTTTTTCGTTCGTGTGTTTGGAACTAAATATAAGCATTTTCATCGTGGTTTTATTTATTACAATTCATAGGCCTATTCTTTCACCACCATTACACATTGAGGCCCTTCTTTTAGGTAAAACGATCTATCTTAAATTTTCTTTCTCAAGTTTCTTTGGGACTATTATGTTTTTAAATAACTTAGAAGGCAAAGGAGGGCAAGCACAAGCTTTAAACCTAACAAATGCGCGCGAATCATTATTTATGATGCGACGATCAATTTCGTCGGAATTGATCAAAACTCCCTAATTGTGCAATTTTTAAAGGAAATTGGCCTACCTCAACAAGAAATGCTCTTATGTTATATAATGGCCACACTCGTTTTTT
Organism: Anneissia japonica; assembly: GCF_011630105.1. Classification (NCBI taxonomy): domain Eukaryota; kingdom Metazoa; phylum Echinodermata; class Crinoidea; order Comatulida; family Comatulidae; genus Anneissia; species Anneissia japonica. The sequence continues at coordinate 923,129 of NW_022705125.1, read as the reverse complement.
TAAAACTGAATATAAGCATTTTCCTTATGGCTTTATTTATTACAAACATATATTCTTTCAACATCATTACACATTGAGGCCCTTCTTTTAGGTAAAACGATCTAGGCCTATCTTAAATTTTCTTTCTTGAGTTTGGGACTATGTGTTATAACCTAGAAGGCAAAGGAGAGCAAGCACAAGCTTTAACATAAAAAAGTGCGCGAGAAGCGCGTGAAAAATGTTTGTTTTTTTTAATTCTAATTTCGTCGGAATTGATCAAAAATGTGCAATTTTTAGAGGAAATTGGCCTACCTCAACAAGAAATGCTTTTATGTTATATATGGCCACATTCGTTTTTTTAAACTGAATATAAGCATTTTCCTTATGGCTTTATTACAAACATATTCTTTCAACATCATTACACATTGAGGCCCTTCTTTAATAGGTTAAACGATCTATCTTAAATTTTCTTTCTTGAGTTTGGGACTATGTGTTATAACTTAGAAGGCAAAGGGGAGCAAGCACAAGCTTTAACATAAAAAATGCGCGCGAAGCGCGCGAAAAATTTTTGGTTTTTAAATTCTAATTTCGTCGGAATTGATCAAAACTCCCTAAAATGTGCAATTTTTAGAGGAAATTGGCCTACCTCAAAAAAATTTGCGATTTAAAATTTGAGATTTTCAGGCACTTTCCCGGGTGAAAAGGGCATTCAATGGGGAAAGACTTTCCACAGATGGATATTTTCCCCTTGTCCCCCGGTTATTACGCCACTGCGGAGAATACCTTGCGGCTTAGATCAAATGCGCTATGGACACATTTTGAAGTGGAAAATGGGTTGCAGGCAGGGGTATTGTGATATCTGTTCATTATATCTTCCTTTTTATTCTTGTCTTTATTTTTTTCTTCTCTTTTCCTTTTTCCTTTCTCTTTCTTTCCCCTTCTTTCTCTTTCCCTCCCTCTCCCCTCTTTCTTTTCTCTTCTTACCCAGCCAGCCCGGTACGACGGCTTGGTCAGCCCGGTAAAAACCGTCAGTGGGGGNNNNCAGTCTGCCCCTGCCCCGCCTGTTACGCCACTGTTTATAAGATGAATGGGAATATGAATCATGCAGATCTGGAATCAAATCTAGGTGGTGGGGTCAACATTCCTCCCCAGGGAAAATTCCGATTTCTAGATGGCGGGAAAATTTCGATTTCTAGATGGCGGGAAATGAGCTTTCCCGACTTCTGAGGTGTCTTTTAATTACTTTTATGTTCTTCAAAATTCAAGGTTTTCCCACCTTGAAAACGGTCTGGTAATTTTTTCCCATTGTTATTACAGTAAATAGGGCTTATGTGTGTATACATACATAACAATTTAAAAAAAAAAAGAGTAGTTGCATACGAATTTTCCATGAATCGATGAATCCCAAAAAGAAAGGGGGGTCCGGGGGTTCTTCCCCAGGAAAATCTTGATTCCTAGAAGGCGGGAAATGAGCTTTCCCGACTTCTGAGGTGTCTTTTAAATTAAAGTCATTAAAAAATACATCAGAAGTCGGGAAATCTCATTGTTCACCATTTAGAAATCAACATTTTCCCGGGGAGAACTCGAACATCCCTTTCCCTGGGTTCATTGATTCATTATAATAATTTTCAAGAGGGGAACACCTTGAATTTTGAAGAACTTAAAAGTAATTAAGTTCTTCAAAATTCAAGGTTTTCCACTCTTGAAAACGGTCAGATAATTTTTTTCCCATTGTTATTACAGTAAATTGGCCTTATGTGTGTATACATACATAAAAAAAAGATTGAGTAAGTTGCATACGTAGTTTTTTCATGAATCGATAAATCCCAAAAAGAAAGGTGGGGAGTGGGGAGGTCCTGTGGTTCTTCTTCGGGAAAATTTTGATTCCTAGGTGGCGGGAAATGAGCTTTCCCCGACTTCTGTGGTGTCTTTTAATGACTTTTAAATTCTTCAAAATTCAAGGTTTCCCCCACCCCTTAAAAATGATTCAATTAATCAGTGAACTCCAAAGATAAAGGGTCCGGGTTCCCCGGAAAAATTTCGATTTCTAGATGGCGGGAGATGAGCTTACCTGACTTCTGAAATGTCTTTTAATGACTTTTAAAGTTCTTCAAAATTCAAGGTTTT
>NW_022705125.1:913767-920998 GCF_011630105.1 Anneissia japonica | reverse complement strand
GCTGTTATGTGATTCATTTTATAATGATTCTCGGAACAAGGTCACATTTTTTTTGGTTATAATTAGTGGACGTTTTTCGATTTGGAAGGTGCGTACGCACCCCCCCCCCCCGGATAAGGGCCTGAAATTTTATATTTATTGCTAATGAATATTGAAGAAATTATCGTCAACAGCACTAACATATAATCTGCATTAAACCCACTTTTGTATCAGTGGCATGGTAGTACATTCACAACAGAATTAACGCAATTAAAATAGTTAACCCTAAGACAGTAAAAGACAGTAAACGAGATAAAGTAGAACATTGTATAAAACCATCATACATTTTCAAATGCATAGAAACTTTATGACAAACAATTGTTTTCCGTAAAATATTGTACATATTAAAATCATCACAATCACACATTATATAACAGTTTACATGCAAAAATCTAATTTATTTTCTTTTCTAAAAATAATAATTATAAAATTGGCTTTACAACTGATTTGAATTTTTTTCTAAAATAATTTTTTTAAACATAAATGTAGACTTCTCGATACACTTACTATTACTTTTCAAAGGTTCATTTTGCACGAAGTGGTGACATAGGCCTGTTATATTTATTGGTTTGTGCCAGAGATGTAGACAAGCATTCTTCACTTAATCCAAGTTTGTAACATTCCTACCTTTATCCTATTTTACCTTTAATGATAGTTAACATATTGGAGGCATGTTAAGCTTAATTAACTCTGTAAATGAAAGTTATGGTACCGGTATTGCCAGAAACAAAATATTTATTTTGCCGGCTGAAACTCTTTTTCTTATCTCAAGGTTAGGGCTGGAATGCGCCCTCACTTAACACGAAAATACTTTGTTAACGAATAGGTATACTAACGGCTAAATAAACACTGCCTATTAAAAAGAAATGCTATCGTACTTATCCAATATCCACATGCATTTTCTCAGTGTCTTCCATTGTTGTTCAAAACCTTTTTCCAACTTTAATTTTATATAATAAAAGTCTTACAATTTACAATTAAAACAAAAATATATATAATCTAAAAGCCTACTAACAATATTTACATCCTGATCTACTCTATGGAATTTATGAATTATTTATCAACTTATACAAATCTTATTTTCACTAAAGAAATAGGAAGAGTACGATTTTATATTTTTTAATTAAAAAATTCACTATTCTAGTGTCATCTTTGTGATCATAAAAAAACAAAATTTTATAGTATTACTGTAGCTTATTTTATCAAAGTATTTTTTATTGATTTTTCTCAGGAAGTGAGATAATCGACTTATTTTAAATTTGGTTAAGGTCATGTTTTATTTGATTTAACTACTTACAATTATGTTTGTTTACAAATGATCATGACATTTTTACTTTTTAGTTTAGTAGCATCAAGGTATTACACTATTTTCCTCCCATCCCTATAAATTCAATATTTCTAAAGCATACTTTTACACAAAATTTCATAGTATTAGCTTATTTTATCAAAGTATCAAAGTCCTTCATATCTGCATCATGTTTCTCACATCTATTGTACAGTAATTAAATTAAAAAAAAAAAAAAAAAAGTAAGTACATCGAAAATGCAAGAGAAGCAGTCTCACTAAAATATCGTAAAGCTAAAATAATAACTACATTCTATAATAAACATCAGGGAATACCCCTACTATTCAGGGGACACTAAGTTTAGGGGAGACAGTGTTTGTTCCCTTAAAAGGGGTAATGTATTTTTAGAACCAATTAGCCGTTCTAACGGTTTCAGCAGATTCTACTCTTGTTACGCAACAATGTGAAATTAAATGAAAATCGATAGGCCTATGTATCTAAAAACTAAGTACTACATTTTTGGAGTGACCTTTATTCTATTTGTACTTAAGCTCACGGCACATTTTAATGGTTTCAGAAGACAATGGAATGTATATACAATAATTGCTTACGGTATTTTGGCTTGTTGAGAAAATATCTATAATCTTATGATTATAGTATTTGTTCTAAATGTAATTCTTAAGGCTTTGTCAGATTCCATTCCTGTCACTTTTAATGAATTATTCATTGAATAACAGAGTTGTTGCATTATTCCTCATACAGATATCTCTAGGAATTTACCTTTAATGCACAGTGTCTCTAGATTGTCCGTTTCTGTGGACTGGTTGTTACGTACTTCTGATTAAAGTTTACATTTTCCTTTCTTTCAAGGAGTTCTCTTCTGTTACATTTAGTAGATTGGTATCCACGTAGTGTATTTCATTGATCGCTGTGATTTTGATCCGTACTCCTTAACGCCACTCTAAGGAGGAAAGCTTCATTGTAGTTCAGATGAGTATCCATTTAAGTTGTCTAGAATGTATGGTAATACATCACAAATCCACGTAGCGATGTCGACGTGTTTAAACGATTTTCGTACTGTTGTCCCATCTTCCTGATACACTTCATATTTTCCAAATGCTTTCTTATTATTTTTGTCATGCTTCTTTAAATTATTAAAGTCAATGAGAGCAATAAGCATGTTGTATTTTTCTGGTTGTTCCCGAGGTTGAATCTAAAGACAATAATTAAATAGTTGTCATAGAATAAGTAATTCAAAACCGATATTATAGTCAATCATTACATAACATTCTCACAGTCAGTTAACTCCTTTAAGACTAGCTAAAAACTTTCATTGAATTTTATCTTTCAAAATACACTTTTTCACATTTTTGTTTAAAGTAAAATGCAACTATTTGCCATTAATGCTGAATTAATCACTGATGCTTAACCACCAAGCTACATTCACCAGTATTATTTGGAATACGGTTTAAGGGGGGGGGGGTCAAGTTAGATAATTGGTTTATCTCGGTTTTCCTCTTCTAAATCACTTCATTGGATCGAGAAAGGTATTGTTTGTGAACACCTGATTGTGCAACAAGTGATACGTTTAGTATTTCAATGTGAATTTATCAGCTTTTGTAAATTATATAATTGATTACTTTATGTGATTTACAATTAAATTATTCAAATGTATTTAATTGTTAACCGGATGCTGATTATTTGAAAATATTTTTAGAAACCAACATGGCTACCGAGGTAATGGGGGTAAAATTCACCATAACACAATATCAGTGTTTTATCATAGGCGATTTCAAGTGGGGCCCATTCGGCCTTGGCCTCCGCTAACCTTTTTAAAATATAAAAAAAATGTGCGAAAAGAGAAAATTACATTTAAATTTTTAGTCTGAGAGTGCCATGGACATGGTTGGGGCTGAGGTGGTCTGGACCCTTCATCTGTAAAATTGACTTTCAGAGCTCCTTGTATTACAGGGATCCGCCATTGTTTATTTATGACATTTTCTTTATTAAGAAGCCTATTCATGGTTCTTAATTTTACTACGATCACATCTTACCTTAGTTAGAAAGTCAATAAGACCTTCATCAACATCATTCCACTTGTATTCTTCTTTGAGTTTATGTTTAACTTTATCTCTGGTTGGTATCTTTTTAAGAGCGTAATCTGGAGGAATATAGAAGAAATCAGCTTTTGTTGGCTTCGTTTTCTTTCTTTTGGCACATGCTGTCTCTTTACAGTATGTGTGCTGTAGTCTCTTCATCGCGTGATTAAGCAGATTACGAGCGTTCTGAATCACCATGTCAACCTCGTCGTTTGGGTTTTTGTCACGTATGAGTGCTTTTTCTAAATTCAGTTGTCTTCTTCTAAGATTCTCTAGTTCTCCAGCAAATTCTGTTGTTTTGACATTATCCAACTGACGTTGCATTTCACTGTCCTTCTTCTCTTCAAGGAAAAGTTCCATCCTAGCACATGATTTGAAGAAAACAGATTTTTGTTTGTCTAGCCTCTGTAACTCAGTAAGCAGTAGGCGGGCCCCGTCGACGTCGTGTAGATCCACAGCTTTGCCATATTCTTCACATATACGAGCACTTTCTTCATAAGTAATTAATTTGCCTTTTTTAATTGCTAACTTTGCAGTAAGTTCAGTATGCTCCTTTTGGTCTAAAGCCCTAATTTGCTTTAAATATGTATCACACTCAGACAGCTCATTTTTGTCATCGGCAAGATCAATAATCACTTTTACAAGGGTTTTCATAATATCAAGTTTGGACGAACTATCGAGATTCTCCAACCGCAGTGCTGATTGGCAATAACGTCGTGTTAAATATAAGTTAGATAATTCGTACTCTAATTTTACAATACCACGGACCGAAATAATGTCCTTCGGATTGGTTTTCAAATGCTTTCTGAGTTGTACCACGCAATTATTGACTTGACATCCAACATTGCTGTAGAAGGTTTTTCTTTGAGAACTCGTTATAGAAATAATTTGGCAAGAACCAATTGCTGTCTCCAAAGCCGTGCGATAATTCTTGGACGCTTTATCTTTATCGTTTCTCAATAAAGCATCACCACACTCCGAGTAAATTTTAACCAATGATACATTGTCGTTTTCATGTTCATCTATAATGCTCTGGTAATTTTGTTCAATATCACTTGATTCATTACCTGCCACTTGTCTAGCTAATAAAAGTTTTGCTTGTAAATTAGAAGAGTCTTCTTTAATTGCACATTTTGTGTATTTCTTACATTCTTCAAGATTTCCTTTATTGTATTCTACTATTGCTTTCTGGTATAGCAAATAGGAATAACACCTACTGTGACTTTTACTTCCGGCGCTGAGATCAGTAGTGCTTTGATTAGTATCTGTGTCGTCATGATTCGAGTTTTCAACACTCAATATATCAGTATTCGTGTTGTCGGGATTTGTGCTGCTATTATCTGCGTTGCCAGGTTCAGCGTTGGCAGGATCTGTGTTGCTACTATTCGTGATGCCAGGGGTCGTATCAATAGTACCCATGTTATCGAAATGGTTGCTGCTACCAATGCTATCAGTTTTTGCATTGCTAGTATCTGCCTTAGTAGAATTTGCGTTGCCAGTGGCTGTATTGTCAGAATTTGTAGTGTTAGTAGCGGTGTTGTTAGGATTTGTACTACTAGTATCTGCGTTAACGGAATTTGCGTTTCTAGTGTCCGTATTGTCAGAATTTCTAGTTTTAGTATCCGTGTTATCAGGATTCGTATTGTTAGTATCCGTGTTAGAGTCCGTATTAATAGTGTTTGTGTTGTCAGAACGTATATTGCCTGTATCCATGTTATCAGTACTTGCATTGCTAGTCTCCGCGTTGTCAGAATCTGTATTGTTAGTATCTGCGTTGATGTTTCCATCATTGGTATTATTAGTATCCATTTCTCGAGGATGCGTGTTGTTAGTATTCAGGTTACCAGAATTTGTGTTTCCTGTGTCCGTGTTGCCAGCGTTCCTGCCGCTAGTATCTGGTTTGGTAGCTTTTATGTTTCTAGTGTTGTTTTCAATTCCCAGTGTGTCTTCCATATTGGTGTTCTTGCCTTTGAGGTCCATGTTGCCTGGATTTGTATTACTGATTACTTTCTTTCTGGGGTTATTGTTTATGGGAGTTGCTTCGAACTCTGTATCTGTAGGCCTAATATTCGTGTTAATAGGTCCAGTCGTGTCGCATGGTGATTTGTTGCGAGTACCATTGTTGTTAGTAGTCTTAGTCCTGGGATTCGTGTCACTTGAATTTTTGGTACCTGTATCTGTGAAACCAGTATTTATGGCACCATCATTTATGACATCTGTGATCATGGGATCGGCATTTGTGGCACTGGAAATTGTGGCACCAGGATTCATGGCAGCGGTAGTATCGACTCTAGGATGTGTGCCATTGGGATCCGGGATGGTGACATTGCGTGCTTCCCTTTCATTTGTTTCCCTTATATCGGTACTTGAATTCGTCTCACCTCTGTTACTAGAACCAGTAATGCTTAGACTTTCTTCTGCCATTACAAATATTTCGTCTGCTTTTTTATAATCTTCCATCTGGATATACAACTTCATTACCTCTCCCATAGTCATCATAATACCAGGGGTATACCTATCAGGATGATCCTCTTTAAGAAATGTGGTAAACCGTGTTAACTGATTTGTTGCTTCTTCTTCATCTCCCTCTATTAGTCGAAAGCTAGCCAATAGCACTATCGCGTGTAAATGCCGTTTGTTTTTCACTAAAACATTGTCCAATATACAAATAAGCTCCTTCAATTCATCATGTTCTTCGGGCATATGAAACCGAATCATCATTTGAACAAATGAAAATGAGTATTCTGGATTATCTTGGTACTTCTCTTTTGATTGTCGGAATTCCTCAATGCATTCGCGATACTGATTAAAACCTAATCGTGAAAGAGTATGCCCTTTGATGTAATGAATTATGGCTTCGAATCGCTTTAACCTACTATCCTCTTCATTTTTGGACCGAAGAATTTGCACATCTTTAACTTTATCTTCCGCACAATTCTTATCAACCCAGCCCTGCAGTAGATATGCAATAAAAAGGCAACCATCCTTTTCTGGCGAATCACCCCATTCTTTTACGATATCAATCGCTCTCTTAATGTGCAACTCTGCTGACTTTCTGTCCTTTTTATCGTTGAATTTGCTTATAAATAAGTAGCTTTTGAATAGAAGGCCTTCAAATTTCAGAGTTGGTAGTTCTACGTCTTCTGCATATTGCGTTTGTTTTTGTAGACGCTTAAATGCAGACGCACTGTGTACTGAATCATCTAGATTCCATGCTTGGTGACCATCAAATTGTTCTAGTCCTGGTTCTAAACTCAACGCTCCCATAGTTTCTAATAAAAGAAGAAAACAGTTACTGGTGTATTTTTTTGAATTTCTAGTTGGCCAGAAATAGCACTTAAATTTGAATAGGCCTATATTTTATTTTTTTTAAATAATTTTAACAAATTCAGGGGATGGTGGGCCGTCACTGTATTACTAAATTTGCTTAAAAGTTTGTCTTTATTTAGGCCTACGTGGTTTTTCATCGTCTATTTTAAAACTGGAAGCTGGAAGTACACATTTGAGGAATCTTGAACGTGACATGTAAATAATAACTGAACAGAACTGAACAGAAGAGCAATCTACATCGTTATCGTAGAGGCTGAATGTACAATACCGCTTTCATCAAGAGTACACAAAGTGTCAGCTAAAGCTTAGAAGCAAACAGGGAACCAATATCACTTTTTTCTTTGATTAAATCAGACATTAACAAAATAGTGAGACTATAAAGAAAATATGTTTTACTTATACTTTGTGCGTAATATAGGACTATACATTTAGTACCTGGGTTACGAACACCCCCATGCACCCACTGCTTTATAACTAC
>NW_022705125.1:910608-913334 GCF_011630105.1 Anneissia japonica | reverse complement strand
TGCTTCAAAATACACCTTGTTATCCAAGCGATTTCTGGTTGCCAGTGCATGTAAACCAACATCAAAGATGAGTACGTTTTTTGTTCTGTATTAGCATTGATATGGGGTGGGGGGTAACATTTATGCCTACAACTTTTAATCAGCAGAATATATTTTCTTGTTTTTAGTACCAAAGTGTATAAGAATACATTTCTTATCATTTGGTATGAAGAAAATGTAATTACATCGTTAATTATGTCACAAGAGGTCAAAAGGTCATCAACGAAAGATCAACATCGAATTGACCCAAAATATATCAAAACTCTCAATAATAGTTTTCCTATCATGTTAAAATGAAATGAACATAGATACAAGTTAGTTGAAGTAAAAAATATATTAAAATACAAATATAGATAACATTGGAACATCTTGCTCCAATCATTACAGAGTTATGGCTCCAAAAGTATGTGGGCGTGTCTATATTATGCATTCACCATGGGATTTTGATATGAATGAAAAAGATCTTAACTAGTTTTAAGTAGCAGTTGTGATGCTGAAAACTTTTGAGGTAGCTTACAAGTAACTGGTCTATTATTACAGGACGCCAAAAGGTCATCAACCACAGATCAAAATCGAATTCAGTCAAACTGTATATTAAACCTCTCAATAATATTTTACTTATTCTATTCAAACTAAATTAACATGGATAAAAGTTAGCTATAGTAAAACATATATTAAAATACATTTATAGATAAAATTGTAACATTTTAGCTTCACTCATTTCAAAATTATGGCTCTGAAAATATGTGGGTGTGTCTATATGATGCATTCACAATTAGATTTTGTTGTAAATTAAAAAGTTATTAACTGACTTTAAATAGCAGCTATGAATCTGAAAACTAGTGATAAAGCTTAGAATAGAAGTGGAATGTATATTATAAAATATATTTTCACAATTGTGATACATAAATAACTAGTAAATATGAACTACGTAATAGAGTATGGGTGTGTCCATTTTATGCACAAGAAAAGGATTTGAAGTTTATATAATATGATAATGATGAAACAGGGTATCCACTTACACTTTTTCTAATTATTATGTAACTGTCAGTGGTGTTACATATTAAGTTGCCTATACATCACCATGAATTGCATTTAATACATAAATTTATATATATATATATATATATATATATATTATATACAGTATGCATATACGAATTAAGTTTGTAAATTAGCTATATGCGCTATAAAATCATTAGAAATAAAATATATATGTAATAACAATTATACATATATTTAATATATAAATATAATGTATATAGCATAATTACCGTACATATATATTATATATACAGTAGGCCCTATATGTAGAAATTATATATACATTGCTTATAAAGTACAGTATATATATATATATGTATATATATGTATATATATATATATATGTATGTTTGTATATACAGTATATATATTAAATATATTATGTTCATATACTGTATAAATATTCTGTATATATATAATATATACTGTATGTGTTTAATAATAATAATAATAATAATAATAATAATAATAATAATAATAATAATAATAATAATAATGTGGTCTTATAGAGCGCTTAATACCAAACAAATACTTCTAAGCGCTTTACAAAAACAGAAAAGAAAAGGAGGGATACCAAAGAAATATCCTAACAGAAAAAAACCAAAAAGCAAATACGCAGAGGAACCATTTTCACCGCTCCGTTCTCCAGCACTTTGAAGCTCCCATAATAGAGAGTTCGCCGGAACAGAACTCACAGGAGCTTGAGAGAAATTGGCATCTGACTATCCTATCCTACCACAAAAGAAATGTATAAAGTAAATTTGATATAATCAATGACTAGGGTTTAAACATAGAGAAAATAGAACAGTCTTTATGGTTTAAACAAGAGGGGCAAAGTAAACTGTAAAAAGATGATGTTTTAGACATTTAAAAAAAATGTCAACTGACGCCGTCTCTTTAATTGCTTGTGGAAGATCATTCCAGAGATGAGCAGAACCTTATATGTATATATGTATACCATACATACATACATACATAATTATACTATACAGTAATATAATATATACATAATAGTGTACAGTGCATATAAATATATATTAGGTATATACTGTAACTGTATATACTATATAAATATACTATATATGCTGTTTTTATACAGTATATATAGGCCTATATATATATATATATATATATATATATATATATATAGAATCTAATTAAAACGGAACAGTAGAGAATGATGCACGGTAGAGATTGCATCTTTAGATCTCCGATCTTGTTCAAAAATTCACGGACTAGTGCTGTCTCGTAAGAATTTTGTAGGACACGTTAAGAATGACAAAATATTCTCTGTATCTACTGGAACCGAGCCACATAGCTTATATTCCACTATTTACATTCACACCTGGGCTGTGTGTATATATTGCCTTGGTTTGGCTCTGTAATCATTAGTGGCCGTGGGACTAGTTTGGGCCCTACCTAAGCTGGTCGAACGTTTCGTTTGGGTCTATACCCTAGCTGCACTGATGAGGCCTGAAATGCCGAAACGGATCCGTCTGCAGATATTGGGATTCCTTCCAGTGGATGCTTAGTTTATTCTGTCATTCTGATCGGATTTTCTCTACTGTTCCGTTTTAATTTTAAATAGTTTTGCATTATGTGGCCGTTTGCTGTTTTATGGGTTTTTCCCATTTGCCTTTTAA
>NW_022705125.1:897263-910602 GCF_011630105.1 Anneissia japonica | reverse complement strand
TTTATATATATGTTGCAGGTGTATGTTGCCACGGTAACGGGTAAATTCCCTGCTTTGATCACAATTGACGTTGATTGCTGTTATAAAAAGAAGTCTGTATATTAATCACATATACTATTCTGGATATTTTCAGCAATATACAACCCAACTATTGCATATTTTAAGAATGCTTAAAATATCTATATGATATGCACTCTCTTGCATTCTGTGATTACTATTAATAAAGATTCCATTTTTTAGTTAATGAGATTTTGTAGTGTGTATAAATATTCATATACAGTAGCTGTCGTGAATTTCTACTGGATAGTGCACTATCAACATTAAAGAAACCCATTAATAGATATTGCATTTGCAATGCAAACACATTTGGGGCCAGCCTTCAGTGGCGGATTTAGAGAGGGGAGTAAGGGGCGTACGCCCCCTCTATTTTTTTTGTAAAAAATGTTTTGTAAAGCTTATCAGAAAATTACCATGCTAAATATTAAAAATCAAGCAAATATCAACTCAAATTAATGAAGGTACTAGAGGTTTAAGGGAGAATCTTCCCTTTCACCCTTACCAGGGACTCTTTCCTGAGACTCTCACTTAGTTCGGACATTCACGCCCCCTCTTTCTTACCGGGCTGGATCCGCCCCTGAGCCTTTATGCATTTCGATAGGCGTACATACTGTAGGTGAAGCCATGACAAATGTTCTAACAGGCTGAATAAAACCTGGTTTATTTTGAACGTTATTGATACCTACCTTCGATTGAAAACAAATTTTAATTATAAAAGTTATCAGAAAAGTATCGAATATCGGAAAGAAGAAACTGTGAATCGAATGATCCCAGGGTGTGACGTCTGCAACTACGATAACGCCAATTTCCGTCTTTACTAGAGCATTATACAAATAAAGATATCTATGAGTCATATTCAAAATTATGTTATTTATTTACAATTATGAGGTAAAATTATAGTAGGCTCTCATTGTTTATTACAACTTTTTTACTGTTCATTTTTCTTTAAAATTGCATGCTTAAAAATAGTATTCAAACATTTGTTGGGAATTCCATGTATCTGGAAATTCCCAATACATTTCATTGTTGTCGTTACGTCGCGAGCCAATTGTAGGCTGATATTAACGGTGTGCGGCTAAACAGCTTAAAACACCGTTTCGCTCTCTGGCAGAATTGCTGATATAGAAACCTTTCAAATTAATCTAGGCCCCTATATACCAAATAATGCCACTGATTATTCCGGGATTTTTGTCCATGCTCCCTGACCGCAAGCCCTGGCAGCCAATTTATATGTGTATAATCGACATGTTAGTACTATCATATTAATAAAGTAGCTATATAGAACATTGTGCGAGTATACTTTAGACTATTAAAGAGGTTATGCACAGTACCGGCAGATGTAGCCTATTAGGCCTGTGAAAAGATGAGTATAATCATGATCGCCATCACTGAAATTATCATCGTCATCTTGTCCCTTTACAGTACCATCTCGCCTCTTACAAATACACCCAACGTACAAATTCTCCCCTACAAACTTGCACACCCCCCCCCCACTATTACAAACTCCCCTTCTAACAAACTCTCCCCCAACAAGCTCGCTCTCCAAATAACTAGATAGTAAAATGAAAGGTGGCAACGTGAATACAGTAGATGGATGTAGGATGGTGATGGTTAAATTATAAAATAACCCATTATCCAGATTTTGTTGATCAATTCACTATAAACAGGGAGTTCTTATAAATAACAACTCCCTGCTATAAACATAATTGATTACCATTAATACAATGATTATTTCAGATGACTTCAATTCCCTTCTATTAGTAATAGTGTATTGCCAAATATATCGAAATTTTATAGAGATAATAAACGTCATTTATTAGGTCTACGTTGCTTATCCATACGAATAGGCCTACTCGTTCTTTTGCATGCACACATTGATTCTGATTGCTAACGATTTGAACATGACCTTGAAATCAATATTGCATTTTATCGATCATCACCTTTATTATGTATTTTTGTGAAATAGTTATAGAATTATGCTACAATTTGATTGTGATATTTTATATATTCTTGTTAATAAAATGTTACTTATTTAGAGATAATGCAACTTTAAAATACATACTGGCAAGTTGGAAAAAATTGCTCCTCGAAATATTTTTACACCGCTAATTTCATTTTATTATCACAAAATTAAAATAATATCTAATATTTGTCGGTTGTTTAAATTTTCACTTGAATTTAATGGTGTTGGTACCGACTACTACATGTTTAACATTATAGGCGTAGACTGTATACCGGTATTAATTATCATCACCTTTCTTCCCTCTCTCCTCCCTTGTGTGATTTATGAGCAGGGGTGGCGCCAGGATTTGCCCGACGGCGGGACGTCCCCGACCGGGGGGGAGGGTGTGCGATATCCCCGACTAGGGGGAAGATGTCCCCGAAGAGAACAAAGTGGGCGTGGTCGGGCGTCAAGAAAACACATACCGGTACAAAGGAAAAATGAAAATTACAATACATAAACGATAAGGTTGTAATCTTTGGATTAACATGTAGTGGAATTAATTTGTAAACATCTGCTGTAATTGCTCAGTTATATGGTAGTTCACTGTTATTTTCAAGGAGTTGTAACAAATCATTAATAAAATGCCAGTTTAAAAAGCAATATTCATTGAAACTCTTATTGAGAAGAAGAATCCGATACATAATAGTCATACATATTGTATATAAAATAGTAATTGGGGCATAAGAACAAAATTAAGATTAAATAGCATTATGGCATTCATAAATATATAAAGGATTCGTTATTATAGTATAGGATTGTATAATGTTGTTTATAACAATTAGTTTATATAATTTATAATACATATACCCTGCATATACCATGCCAGTCATTGACATCATTGTGGTACAATAAACAATGTTATTGTTACAGAACGCTGGTATAATAATCCACCAGAAATACGGATTTGAAGCACCAAAGTTGGAAATAA
The DNA here is from genome assembly GCF_011630105.1 of Anneissia japonica. Taxonomy (NCBI): domain Eukaryota; kingdom Metazoa; phylum Echinodermata; class Crinoidea; order Comatulida; family Comatulidae; genus Anneissia; species Anneissia japonica. The sequence goes on along the minus strand of NW_022705125.1, from coordinate 907,612 downwards.
TTGCAACAAAACGTTTTTTTTATGAATATATATAGTTAAATTTTATATCTACAACATACAAAAAGTTTACCAAAATATACCCACGGGAAAGGTGATTTTTATAGCAAAGAAAACTGAACTATTTCACTGGGCTTATACGCCCTGCCTAGGATGTGTGTGCTGTGCCTTGGTTACGAAGCGCTTTAATTTGATTTGCGCTGACGCTGACGCTTTTGATTGGTTAACATACCTTCAACAGTCTGCGCGTACTCATTTACGCAACACACGTACGTACGTACGCAAGTTCGTACGTACGTCACGTCCCAGAATGTAAACACGGAAATTGTAATTGTTTGTTAGATATTATAACCTCTGTAATATTTAATTTCAGGGTAGATGGATCTACAACAATAATTCAATTTTAATTTTAAATACAATGATAGGTACGATTAATTGACAAATAGTGAGGCCTGCCCAGTTTGTGCCGACCCAGCTGAGACTCAGGAGTCGAAAAAAAAGTATGTGATCTTACATCAATAGGCCCTATATAGGAATAGGCCTATTATTATATTTTCTTACCTAAAAACACCAATTAAAATTTTATAGCTAATACAATAAAACAAATTTATTTGCAAATAATGTAAAATAATTGTTGATATTTTAAAAAGTATAATAATGACTGATAATTGATTTATTTGAAATAGGCCTACTATTCTACTCCCTTCATATAAAAAAAATGTTGGAAATCACGTAAATTCAGAATTTGGTGCCGAATTACTGTATAATGCCTGTATAATGCCTTGTCTTCTGGTGAATAGCATGGACGGGGGTGACAGGCGACACGTACCCCAACTATTTTAAGGGGTGGTCCCCATCACGTTCCTAAGGAAGTCAAGAATATTCCTGGAAATTGTAGAATTTAACTGCATAAATGACCAGATTTTAACGAAAGACCACTTTACAGGCAGATAACATCTTATTTTATAACAAGATTCCGGTCGGTGTTTTCTGTCCACAAACATCTGAATTAACTGTAATACACGACTCGAGTGCGTGCCTTTATTATACAAGTATGATAAAAAGTGTGTAAAGATAAATTGGTTTTCGGCTCATGAAGTTGGTAAAGTAGATAAATCGAAGACAATTATGTTGTTATATTTCTATCGCAGCGATTCATATTAGATACAAGATAGGTTTATTGTATGAAATTTGTTTTTCTCATGTCAACAAAAGTACATAAACAACAAAGAAACATACGATCAATGATGATTAATTTTACATCATATGTACAGTATTAACTAGATCTCTATGTTAACGAAAATCGTTAATAAGAGATCATGAGAAATTTGTTGACGCTTTATTTTGCCTGGTGATGTGATGATGATGAATTTTACTACTGTATAAAAAAGTGCATAACCAATGATAAAAATAGTGTACCACAGAACGCAAGCCCGTCTATTGATGACGTTATATTGATGTTTACAATCAAGTACGCAATTATGAGTGAAATCCAGTTAAACGCGAAAATAATTTGTAACCGTTCAATTTGGTTGCAGACTGTGAAGAAAGTGGTAGCTAGGAGATTCACCACGTTGTGAGGTGAGTTAACTTTCATTAATTTATTTTTACTATGAACTGATGTGAACAGGGGAAAAATCACGATGGTGGCAGAAATTCACTGGCATTTGTTTGTATCAATTAACCATTACCGTATGTAATAACTGTATTAATGGTATACTGAATCGGTTAATTATTCAATAGTCGCTGGTATTTGTATTGCGCTAAATGCCAAAGCAAGGTTTTGAACAATGGCCCATTCATGACTTTGGAAAAAATACTTGGGGTGCCTCAAATAGTCCATTAAAGGTTTAAAAAAAAAACATCGAAAATAAATAATGAAAGACACAATCATCCCACGTAAAAACCCTAATACCGAAACCACTTTCGAGCGATCCCTTTGTTAAACCTAACCATAGGCGGATTCAAATAGGAACCAATTTCCCCCTCCACCCGCCCTCTAATTTTTTTTTAAAATGGAAAAAAAAAATGTTGGCTATACAATATTGTACAAGTCAACTATGTTAGGCCACAGTGTAAAATTTCTGGATAAGTGTTAAGTTTGCGAGCGTAGCAATTAAACAGACACTGGGGGCCGCACAGGGCCCCGGTCGTGGTCCTTTTGATGAATGCCCCTCGCGGTCAGAGCTTATGGCATTTATAAACTGTTAATTGCGTTATCAGAGAATGGTCCATGACTGATGAAATATTTCACACAATTTTATGGCAAAACGAACACAGATTACATAGGCCAACTTTCGAAACTGGTAGGCCTATATGCCTACAATATATATAGGCCTATGTACTCTATGTAGGTGTTATCCATACAGAGAATATTTTAGTGAAAAACAAAACATGTTTTAATCAAAGACTTTTAACTGTTACTGTAACAGTTAAAAGTCCTTGTTTTAATAACGTATAGGCCTATACAATGCAAAACAGATTGATCACAAAATCAGAAACAAATGTCAAACATCAGAACTCAGCTGTTATTTGAATGAAACTATGGTACAGTATTATAGTTCATATTATATTGTTTAAAACTACAATGGCCCCTATTGCCGGTGGGGGCGGGGGGCTAGCGCTCCGCCCTCTCCTTTGTCAGCGCCAGAGAGTGACGCCACTGATGCTTCAGCCTCACTGATTACAGAATAGTTACTTCAGGAAACCTAAGAATCATGTTAATGGGTCTGACGACATAGACACATAGATAAACTAATACGATAAAAAAAAATCAAAATTTGTTTTGAAAACTACTGTTTTTATTGGGACAAAAATTGGTTTGAATAAACGTTCACATTAGTTTGATTAGATGATACAACGGTGCGGGCAATTTACTACATTATCATTTCTAAAACAAAATCTATCTAGATTCAAATGATACCAACCTATTTTTACTTGCGGAAACAACAATTTAAAATTATTCATGAAAATTTAAATCAGTTTCAAACACGATATATTCTCATTCATTTACTCTCTTTCTCTCAAAATATGTCAGTATGGAAATTGGTTTAGCCTTCAAAATGACATCTCTCGTGTAAAAATAATTGTTCATAAATCTCATACGCGTTGTTTTGCATACTGTTTTAGTTGGATTGGTTTACATTGCAACATCAATGGTCGTTTAACTGAACTAAAAATTATTCATTTAATTATTTGTTTTACTACAAATTATTATTATTTTATCATTATATTTCTTCCCATTACAATTACAATTACAAGAAGACTCATCTTTTGTTTACTAGGCCTATTTGAAATTCGAATACGTCTTCACATGACCTTGTTATCTCACTATCATTTATTATACCATTATCCTAAGCATTTCATTACAAGTAAAAATATATACAGACCAGAAAGCAGGATTTTTAATGGGTGGGGGTGGGGTGTTTGCGAGCAGGCAAGAATTAGCCTGGGGGCCGTCTGCACCCCGGGGCGCAGGGGGTTTCCCTTGGAAACTCCGACAAAGTAACACCATTTCTGAAACCCATAATTCGTGAAAATTTATATTTATTTTTATATTTCCAATCATTTGGGACCTGATATGTAACGTTTTAGACAATTACATGTAGACCGACATTGTTTACATAACGTTTTGTTCACAATCATGGATCAAGCAATTAGCCTACCGGAGCTGATCGATTTCCAAACAATTTTGTAACATAGTTAATAAAGATTAACGATTAAAAAACTGGCAAGTAAAATTCAAGTGCGTTCGCAATTTCTGCGCCCCTCCCTTGCCTACAGGCCTGTATATTTAAACGCAATCTTTTGTACTTATATGTACTTGTACTTAGTATTTATTTAAACTGGCACTTACCCGGATACAGGTATTTGAAATAGAGAGGATCCAAGGGGGGACTTCCACAATGGAGGCTGTACACCACCCCAGGTCGAATGGTTGGGGCTCAGGTAAGACAATTTATGGTTATGGCACTGCTAGATGGCCGGAAATGGCACTCACAGACTTAAAATTTAAATATCATTAAATCTATCTCCATTTAAAAAAATGACAATTTTAGAGAGGGGGAAGCTCCTCCCTTTAGTCCGCCAGTGGATATAATATATGTCCTGCTGTCGATGTCAGAGGCAGTACTCTAGGAGAGGGGACCTTCTTGCGGACCGCGGAACGAGTTATTGCGCCACTGTCACTTACTTTCATATACATATATTTTCATACATGCTTGATGATTAACAACTCAACAATTGTAGAAGCGGTTAGGCGTGGCGGAACGGTTTGGTTTCCCAACCTCGAGGTCGGGGTTTCAATCCCTCGTTGACCATTTTGCGTGTGTCCTTGCTTCTCTCCAACCAGGAGTATACATGGGTATCTGGTGGGGTTGTCTGCTCCTGCGCGGTTTACCAGCAGAAACACTTAAAGCATGTGGACCCAATGGCAAGGGAAAAGAATGAAGCGCTTTGTATCTGCAAAGAAAAGGCGCTATGTAAGTGATATAAATAATATTAGAATATAAAGTAATCAGCATTTTAGTGCTATATGATATGTTATCACGTGATCATATAGCGTTTCAAAAAAATATATTTCTCATCGTATTATTTATATAATTAAAACATGTTTTCAATTTAAGGATGGTGCTCAATCCGTAATCTGTTTTAAATTCACTATCATTTTTAATATTTATTTCTGAATGTGGTTTCTATGTTAAATAATAAAAAAGGAAATCAGTAACCCGGGCAACGGGTTACGAAAAGTTTAATTTTCTGTATTTACAATGATTACTATATCTTTCTTTTGTGTCTTTTGTGCACCGCTTGCAATTACTCTTTACCCCAGGCTGCTATGATGCACTGATTTTGCAATTTGCAGTACAATGGCCGTTGTCCGTTATTCTTTCAGTAAGACTTCAAAGATTATTCATAAAATTAGGTTTAGATTGCCACAATAAAGCCTTGGCTATTTAGATAAGGTAATAAAAACACTTACAATACGGTTGAGTATTCGTATTGTATTGTGTGTATTGTGTATATTATTATTTGCCCTAAGGAATAATGATTGACATCTCGTTATATCTGTATAGGCCTACCTATTAGAGGCATTGTGCATGAAGCGCTATTTAAGAGCGACATATTATTATTATTATTTATTGGACTTGTAATTGTTTGAGCCAAATGAAATTTCAACAGTGCTAACGTACAAATTATAGCTACCAATTGTAGCGTGCTTCTTCTATTTGGACGTACATGAACGTCTCCAGAGTGTATGTCGGATATTATCTAGTCTTTATCTCTGAAGTATTGGGTAAAGCGGACCCTCCTCTGTGCAGTTGAGGTAGGCCGGATGTCATTGTAGATTTGGGCTTTGGTGGGATGGTCCTCCCAAGACAGGTTTCAGACACGTACTAGAAGTCTGGTGTAAGACCGCCAAAACGACCAAGCTCTTTTTTATCGTCCAAGTCCAGCGAAATGCACTCAATTCAGCAGTTAAGGTGTACAATAGTTCAAATTGTGCTAGAGGGATTCACTCATTCAAAAGATAATGTTTCTTATTGTAGCTTGTGCAATCAGAATCCTATTGATAATAAAGAAATCATGAATATCGGATTGTTATACTGTACAAGTTATAGTAATGAACTGTCTAATATCCAGCCTTCTTTAAATGAACAATCGAAGGCATCTGTATGTCTCCGGTCGCATTGTCTACATGAGCATTAGTTATCTCAAATTGTGACTTAAACATTCTGTCTTTTCAGATATGATGCTCTTTAAAATAATTGCAAGGTTTTTTGGCCAATGTTTGGTTATAGGTAAAATTTTGTATTTGTTTTTGTTGGTTATAATGATATGTCGAAGACTTACTAAAGTAAATAATTTGACTCTAGAATCTAGCTAACAATAGGTCGAAGACATACGTCTAGTGAGGTCTTTAATAAGAAATTGAAAAATATAATTAATAAGTGTTTGATCCAGATTAAGTTATTTCAAGATATACTACATACATATTTATTAAATATATATTGACAAATAATTATTTAATTGATGTAGAAGGTGTTTTCACAATTTAATTAAAACAGTTTAAACCCAAGTAAGCATTATAAATTCTTTAAAAAAATTAACATTTATCTATTAATTGTTATTTTTAAAAATGTTTAATCCAGGGCTACTCAGGGGGAGAAATAGACGTCAGAATCAAACATTTTAAATCATCAAAAGTACAACCAAATCAACAATTTAAGCAACATCACTTACACAAATACACAATCTCACAAATTTCAATAAATATCGATTAAAATCATTTTTAATTTAAAAATAAATCAGAAAATTTAAATCATAAAACATTGTTTATTTGGGATATAAAATACTGGTTTCATCTAGAAATTCTCTGCTCTGATGTTCCAATGCCAAGCTTGTCAGACATTAATAATGAAAGAATAATAATGAATTATTCATGCTGAATAGAAGTTCACAAACCACGCTTATTACTGGTTTATCTTTGACGTCTTTAGAAATGTGTGGGCTAGTTTATACTGTAGGCCTAAACCCCTGTTTTTTTTTTTGTTTTTTTTTTTGTTTTTTTTTTTTGCTTTCCAATAATGACTTTAAGATTAAGAATTATTATGTTAGTTCTATTTACTCTAATAACACAAGTTAGATATGTACTTCATTTAGTTGATCAATAATGGTAATCAATTATTAATTGCGTTTCCACTTATTTACACGTGTTATAAATATTATGTACGCCCACACTTCCATGGTGCGCCTCGGGATATCGCAAGTCTCTCTCAATAAGCCAAGCAAAGGATTGTGCTGGATTCTACCATAATACGACTGCTCCCAGTTTCTACTTATTCACAAGAGAGACTGAATTCTATTGAACTTCATTTATTAACGCTATAATACATAATTACTACACAATTTGCAATAAATCGTAAATCACATTATGCATAATTATAATGTTACGCGTAGAGAGATAAGCTATTAATCGTCTTGCTGTAATGCAGAAGGTCCCGGTTGGGGAAACTTTCAAATATATATATTATAAAAATCAAACTTCAAAGTTCTGAAAGATTTTTGATGTGAATACACCTCTGACTTCATACCTTGACACAGATCTCCATGTTATTCCCGATCCTGGATATGTCAATCTATTGTCTATAGACAATACATTAATAAAGTCTATAAAAATAGGTTCATCTCATGCAATTAACTATACCTTTGTATGCATCTTATCGCCAGCGCTCCTGATTTCTATTCCCACTCTCTCTACTGAAGTTCATCATGTCATACGAAACTGTGAAGAGCTTCGCATCTATGGATTTAAAAGTGATAGAACGAGTTTTGTTATTGATCCGGATGGAGAATATCAAGGTGTTGACCCTTTCATGGTGGAATGTGAAACGACAGGCAGTAGCTTTTCAGGTAGCCACAACAATATTGCCATTACTAATACCCGGGCTGCTGTTACTACTATACTGCTAATACTGCATGCTATTGCTACTACTACGAACATTATTAAATATTAAAATTAGTTTAAAAAAAGTAAAGTACTGTATAGTACTAGTAATTTCTATTTGATACATCAAAGAATATATATTTGTTCTAAAATTAAGAATAAAAAACAAATCACTAATATACCACACTTAAAACCAGATGATGTTTTTTGAAAATATAATTGATAATATTATTTCTAATATTATTTCATGTCAATGTTTATATTTCTAATTATTCATACCTATCACCCGACCAGGCAGAACAATTATAACACCGACATGCAACCTGGTAGAACATGTTTCGGGGTACGAAGAGAGAGGTTCTTTTATCCACGATATTACATACGCAATGTCCATTGATCAGATCGTAGCACTCATGACGTCATCAACGACTTGCCGACAGTACATGAAGGTAAAAAGTTACGAAATATTACTGAATCATCAACGTGGTTTTGAAGTATAAACTTAAAACTCACATCTTTAATATCGAAATATCTAATATAGACCTATCAACAGCGCATTTGAATATTTTGAATTTTATTCTGAATTGGTAACTTGTTTATGGCTCAATTGTATAAAAATTATCTTATTCCATTTTTAAGTATGAATGCGTGAATTCCATACTGTCCGATGGCTACTGGGTGTCACGTGATGGCTCTGAGATGCTTAACTGGGGGTCTCCAACGGGGTATGTCGGTTGCATGTGTGGATATAGAGGTACGTTTTCATATATTTACATTTATCATTAGTCTTTTAATAAAAAAAATAATAAGTGAGTCCTGTTCTATCATCAGGCAGTACCTCTCTACCTGTCTTTGAATTTACGGTAAATATGTTAAAAGGCTAAAATGTTCGTAAGTTGAAAAAGTGGCATTATATACAAAAAAATATTTTACTTTATAATATTATCTTTTTTAATCTTAACATTAAAATATATACTTTCGGATATTTTATCACTGAATCTAGGTGATCTTATGTCTTTTGTGGTTAAGCAATGTTTGATGTATTTAATGATCTGTGCTTTGGGATTTGTTTTGTAGTAAATAACGATTTTACTAAAAATTTACTGATAATAATAATGTTAAAAGGCTTACCGTGTATTATGAGGTATTACCTGGTAAAAGAATGTTTATATTAAAACGGTTGAAAGACATCGACTGACTTGCTGCCAGAGCATGAATCGGTTGCTATCATCAAAGAATATAGAACTGCAAGAGCTATGAGAATATAGACATTCAAGTCTTTCCGAATATGTTTTGTTGAAGGTGATTGCTATGCTCATACTATAAACAACTGTAATTGTAATGAAAACGATGGTGTCCAAAGACTTGACGATGGTTATATCGATGATATCGCTACCCTACCGGTCATTAGGCTACAGTTGGGGGACACGGGTTCGCCCAGTGAATACGGTACCAGCACGATTGGACCATTGGAATGTGCAGGTAAACCATAATAATGATAATGATGTTGATTATGATATTGACGATATTAAGGATATTTTTTATAGTGAGAAATGGTGATGGAGATGATGATGATGATAATAATAAGAATGAGGATGACGATGATGATGTAATGATGATGATGATGATGATGGTGATGATGGTCATTATTATTATAGTGATAGAGATGGTGATGTGATATAATGTTACCGTTACAGATATAAATAATAATATTAATTTGAACAATAATGATAATGATAATTATATTAATTATGATGCTATATATTATAAGGAAAAATAAGTCCCTATCTCCTTTATTTACTCCCAATATAATAGAAATATTAATCTTTAATATTATTATTAAGTAAATAATATCATTATTATTGTCGTTTTATGATTTTTTAATGGTACAAAGTGTAAGTTAACATTACTTGTTTGCAGGCTTGACAGGTCGATTTGGAATAATGCAATTCTACGGCAACGTTTGCCTATCTGGACAAATTCTTACGACGTATAGTGCTATGTCTATCATCAAATGTCTCAGCTTCTGTAAGCAACACAAGTTGTGCCAATCGTTCAGCGTCCTCGCTAGTAACGATAGCAACGCAGCGATGACGTGCACTTTGAATTACCAATCAGCGAGAGAGGTTCCTGACAGTCAACTCACGATAAATATGGGTTGCAAACATTTTGAATACATTCACATTTTGAAATAAATGATTTCAGTATTTCGTGAATAGAGGTTGCAAACATTTTGAATACTTAAAAATAAGTCAAATAAGAAATTTAATGATATACCATAATAATTGTTAGGCCAAAATTTGTATTATGGCCTACCTAATCCTTTGCGTATAGTCAACCATCACACACCCAATTTATTTTGCTTATTTTATCAAATTAATTATCTTTAGTGAACGTGCTAAGAATATTTCTTAGTTATTAATATTATGAAAACAAGTGTAAATTACTATTAGACTGTTATTTTGTTGCTAAATATTACTGTACTCGCAAATGTAAAATTATAATGGTAATATTTTTATTGCTAATATTACTGTACTCACAAATGAAAGAAATTCAATTAACAATAGTTTAATATGATATTATTTCATGTGTGTGTATGTCAAATCTTATTGTTGTATCCGCATACTGTAGAATGTGAAATCAATTGCCTCCAATCGGATTCAGAACTTCCAACGAAAGTTTCAGTGGCCCAGTTATTTACCGGCATCTGCAGATATAAAAAAGGCCCGGATTCGAATCCTGGTTGGAGCGATTTTTTCACAATCGCAGACTTCTTTTCTTACCGTTTAGGCTTCAAATTTCATAAATATATGAAAATATAAATTATGGATTATACATCTGTTTTTCATTTTTATTATATCGACGCAGACGGCTCATTATCCTATTATACCATGTATAATGTAAA
>NW_022705125.1:865805-897230 GCF_011630105.1 Anneissia japonica | reverse complement strand
GATGTAATCCACGTGTGTTCCTTAGATACATAACTCAATGAAAGAAGAAAAGACGATGAGATGTCAACGACTTGGTAGACTTAGAACACAAATTTTATTTAATTTTATTTTTAATTTTTTTGTTTGTTTATTATATTCTATTAAAATGTCGACCAATCATATTATACTTTACTTTTTATCATAATTATTGTATTAACCAACTTATATTTTGTTTGTCACACATGCTGATGAAGACCCGAGGACGGGTTGAAATATTCATGTTTTGAATAAAATTTGTGTTCTAAGTCTACCAAGTCGTTGACATCTCATCGTCTTTTTCATTGAATTTCCATTTTCCGTCTAAAATGAATCAAGATTTTTTTTATCTTTTAGCTTACGTTGCAACGATTATATTTATGAAATCAGTTTTTCCGCAAACCCCGATAAAGTCAATGTATTTTGCACTACAAGCGACCGTTTTTTGTTTTTTTGCAAAAGCCTATAAACACCATTCCATGTTTTTGGCAAAGGCCAATACATCCTTTCAGCCAATCAGCGTACAGCTCTGATCTGAGGCGACTGACACTGCTCTCGCATATACGGCATAGCCAGTACATTGCGGTCTAGTCTTTTCATTCGATAAAGACGTAAATATTGATATTTAGTTGCAATTGAAATTCATAATGTAATAAGTAATAACAGTGTCTGTGACATTCTGATTGGTGACAATGCAATCAACCTTTGTAATTTATAAAATAATTTCTATAATAACTTAAATTAATGGATAATTTCAATGATATTGAGGAGTCTGTGCTCAATTCTCACCATTGGGATGTAAATACAACGGTGCCCAGGCAATTCTGCTCTAGCTGTGGCGAATATACAAATAACAATTTTTGTTTTAGTTGCAATTTAAATTCATAATGTAATAAGTAATAACAGTGTCTGTGACATTCTGATTGTTGACAATACAATCAACCTTTGTAGTTTATGACTTTCCTAATTCTTATTTGGTGACAAATAGTGTTGACTTATATAATTAGTATTTGGTAACAATACTTTTTACCTATTTAATTAATATTGGGTGACAGATATAATATCTAATTTTTATTTGGTTAGGATACTGTTGATATATCTAATTAGTTTTGGTGACAATACCATCTTTGTAATTTTATTTGGTGACAATATCAAATTTTGAATTATAAATATTGATGATAAACAAAAATATAATTTTTGTTATAAGTTTTGTTATTATGGTTAGTGAGCTCTCTATGGAGTATATTTGATATCTTTGATTAATCTTACAAAGGCCGTTTAAACTATTAAAAGGCAAGTACAAACATTGTTGATTGATTAATTGATTGATTGTTGACTTTTTAATACTAATATGCTACCATATCCTAAGTAATTTTTCACAAAATAAAAGGTAAAAAATAAACACCAGAAAAACAAAAGAGAACGTATCCCAAAATGATGAATCCAAAAGAAAGTTTTAACAATGATGATATAATTTTGTTTTCACATTGGATTATATGCTTTTGTAGATTATAATTAATTTGTCTTTATTGATTTAAATTGATTGACAACTAAATTCAATGATGGAACATAAGAGGAAGCATGGATTTGAATAATGTGGTAGTTATGTTAATCTATATGCTTTTTTTTTGTATTTTAACCTATTTATTCTTTCATTCTGACTGGTCAGGAACATATATGTGCCAGAAATATACTACAAAAGTAAGTTATGGTGAAAACTGTTAATGACATTTGACTTATACCATATTTGGTAGCAATTATGATGATATTTGTTTGAATAATTCTGTCTTTGGCGTGGTCTTCCTCTCTGTTGGAGGTACCACCATCTGTAAAGCCACTGATTAAAAACACAATGTTGCAATGAACTTATAGTTTAGGTTTCAAACCAGTTTAGTAATAATTATGATTATATCAATAATTGGCAAAATTTGTTGATACTGTACTAACATCTGAGTTTGCCTCCTGAAAGTGTATTGAAAGATATTATGATGATTACACATTTCCAAAATAGAAAAAAGCATGGTTGGTTATGATGAGGTAATTTCCATATGGTCATGTTCATTTGGCCGTATATCTTCGTTGTTAATTGTCGTATATGGCCATATGTTGGTCACTGTCATGTAGGTTTAGTTGCCATATTATATGATCAATCATTGTAATGCAATATAACCATAGGTTATAGATGATGTGTCATATATGACCTTGCATTTGTTTCATCTCTAGATTTTATTACAAATTGGTATACATATGTCTTAGTTGAACGGTTGGTCACTAAAACATGACTCTCATATTGTGGGCAATATTATGAAGTACAGTGGTGTATCCATTATCCACTTGAAGGTACAACGTGTATTGCAATTTTATCTTACGGTTATTTCTATGAAATGTTGAATCAATGCCACTAATTAGCTACACTTGTTTTAATTTCTTCAGAAATCATGCTGTTATGAAATACATCCACTAACTAATTTGTGCACGTCTACTTCTATGCACCCTTTCCCTGAAATATTCCTTCTACAATTTATTTAATGATGACAAAAAAACTCAGTTTTTTTTATAGCAATGCGAGCCTTCTATAAATAAACTGCTGACTTTATATGGTGTTTAACGAATGAGTACTCTCGCACTTATATCCAGGGTTTCTTAGTTAGCGTTCAATTAGTATGTAATCATTCAGTATACTTCTGTATGTGCAATTTTTGTATGAGTTGGCCGTTGCCATGGTGGTGTTGGACAGCCCTTTATAGGAAACAGTAAACGACAGTGCAGTAGTGATCTTGTTGTCATCGTTTGTATGGCTGCTTCTTTGAGGTGGTACAAAATAAAGCTTATCTGAGCAGTAGAGGAGTAAATTTTTGGATGCATAATGTGGTATGTCTGTGTTTATAGAGAAATAAAATGTTTTGTGCTAAAATTGTTTTGTTGTACTTTCTGTGTTCTATGATTTATAATTTTTGGGAGATTAGTTGTGTCAGATGTTATAAAAGAACATATGACTCTACACATGTATACATTCTAATACCTTTACTAAAAGATGTACTAATCGGTCTTAATCTGTCGAAAAGGATAATCTGCCAAATGTAGGTACTATGATCTTAATGGAATGATAAACGAAAAGCCTAATTTGTCGAATGTAGGCATATGATCTCAATGGAATGATAAACGAAAAGGCTAATCTGCCGAATATAGGCCTATGATCTCAATGGAATGACAAACGAGAAGCCTAATCTGCCGAATGTAGGCATATGATCTTAATGGAATAATAAAGGAAAAAGCCTAATCTGCCGAATGTAGGCCTATGATCTCAATGGAATGATAAACGAAAAGGCTAATAACTGCTTCCTCTCTGCGTTCAGTCTATCTAAACTAAATCAGAAACTCTAGTGTCAAAGGTTCCCCTTACAGTATCAAAGTACTTTTTATTCAAATAAACGACCAATTTTTCACCTATAGGCCTAGTCATTTTCCAGCTAATTTTTAACTTACGGTACCCAGGGATGTTTATTTGCATTTTTATAACTAATTTTAATAAAATAAATAGTAATTATTAGGCCTATTATCATAATAAATAATATTTTTTTTATATACAATTAACTTTTATTAGTTTACATTTTTCAAATTCAAATAGATCATATAATAATCTTTATACTGATCAAATGTTAACTTGGTCCAATATTTAGATTTTATGAGACTAGTGCCAACCTGTCGCTGTGTATCTGTTGTTGATGCTCCAATATCAGGGATAATAATGCCTTCTATTGAATCTCTTGATGGTCAACATTCAGAGTATTGTTCTATGGCTCCTGTGTTCCAAAAGCACTCCGCAGGGTGAAATATGCCACCTAAAAAGTCAAGCCATTAAGATTTTCTGAACAAATATATATAACTCACTTACTGAACTTAACTACAAAATAATTTCCAAATTGTACTATTCGACACGCATAACGCAAATGCCTGGTCAGACAGCTCGTGTCATGTGTAGAGAACCGAAATTGAGAAGCAGATCAAGATATAAGTTTATATAATTTTTTAGATGATCTTAGCTTACATACAGTAGTTCTTTTTATATAAAAACAACTTTAGAGTAAATAAAGAGTAATAATTGGAGTAAGATAACAACAAATCATTTTTGTGGTCAATTTAATGAAGTAGAAAGTGATTTCATTTAGCAATATCTGTGCCCCCAAGTAAGTTAATAAAACGGATTCATTTTGTAAAAAGTAACAATCACCATCAAAGATTTTATTGTTAGTCTAATTAGAACAGGTGGCACTGAATATTCATAATTATGCATGAGCTAGTTGCTTAGCAGCCACGTCATTTCCGGTTTTATATTTTTGTTGAGGGTGTCCTCAAAAGATTTGCTAGTTCAATAATTAAAGTAGCATGATGAAGTAATTCTTCACTTTTCGTGTAAGCTTATAATTAGGATATTTTAGCTATTGAATTTATTACAGTAAACACAGACATTAAATAAGATGAGAAGAGATGCACAATTCCATTTTATATTTATTTTCAAGCATTGAAATCAAGTTGGGATGTATACATTTTATATTTATATACTGTAGGTTTATGTCATGTACATCTGGCAAAAATCAGTAGACCTGGTTGTAATCCTCAAAATGTTTTATCTTATTATCTTACATGTCTATTATATTCTTCACAACAAACGGGTGACTTTATTAATAAGATAAACATTAGCAGTAATAATGCAATATTACTATCTATGAATAATTGGAAAGTTCTGTTGCCCTTTCAGTCCGGATATTCTTTTCTGATAGTTGTGGTTTCTTTGTCTACATCTCTGGAATAGAAAAATATTAAGAAAAGAATAAGAAACAGAGAAAAAGTTATAATGGAGTATCATAATATATAAATAAAAACCTGTCTCTTATACACATCTAGATGTGTATAAGAGACAGCCCATTTTTTTATAATAAATTATAAACAAAAAGAAAATAGGTGGGATGGGACTCATATAATTTTGAAATGTTTAAAACAATGACCAAACTTTGACTAGTGTACAGTTGACTTGGGTGACGCTGACTGGGCAAATACAAATTAAAAAAAGAAGCTTGTACGTCCTCATCCACTCGTAAAAAGGCTCAAACTAACTCAAAAAGCAAAGAAGCAGCTAATCATTTCAAACATTTTGCTTATTAAACTGGTACGTCTTGTTAATGTGAGGTATATTCCTACATAATTTTAATTGTCTTCCTAGGAAAGATTGGTGACAAAGCAACCATTGAAAGTTGATTCCAGGTTTTGGGTTGACACTGATTTATAGTTTTCGTCTTCGTAACTACGCCTGGGTGTATCTCTTAGACTGGCCGTTATGCAGAAGTACCTTCCACTATGTTTATTGTAATAATGTAATAGTCTATAATTTTAAGTAATGTGGTACCGTGCAAATGAAATGCTTCATTAATTATTTGATCATGTAAAATTATATTATGTGAACAACAATTATGTGCTATTTTAATGGTGTAATTATGCGAGGATGTAATGATAGTTATATAATGATGTAACAACATAAGGAAAATTCGATTAGATATATTATGGTAAGGAGATTTAATAATTTAATATTGTAATGATGAAACTGTGTTGTATCATTTTGATAATCACATTATTGTTTATTCTATTCTTTATTTTATTTTTTTTAAGTTTTTGGATACAATTTGGCTTCCAAAAAAAAAAGAAAGAAAACTTGAATAATAAAGAATAAAAATCTTTAACTTTGGCATGGCAGTAGTCTTCATAACCAGTCATAACGTGAACACGGAGTTTCAGGGAAGAACAGTTAATAGGAATCATGGAATGATTTTTTTTATGGTGGCTCCCTTAAAAAAAAAAAACCCTTAGTATGTATGCAATGAAACTAAGAAAAAAAACTTGGCAGTCAACATGTTAACCTTGTTCAACATCATTTTCTAATCATTTAACAATTTTGACTTTCCCAGATTCGGACACATGGGCCAAATTATTGAGTATCATCCGATTAAACATTTGAGCTTAAAACTAGTTTTCAAGGGGAATTTACAGCAATTTTCTTGCAGAGTATTGTTGTGATCTGTAGGTCCCAATAGAATCGTCAAAAGAAAAGTAGTGCAAAAAATCTTGAGCTATCCAATTTTTCACCTGGTAGTTTTCCTGCTGATTCTTACATTAGGGATTGTTAGATCCATAAGTCTGATCAAAACGAGATATATTTTGAGAATAATATGGTATACAGGTAGGCATTAAGTGGTTTGTTCGTGTGCATTAATTACATCATCCAACAGTCTTGTACAAAAGATGAAATAGGAAGAGCCAATCACAGAGCCCCAGGCGTATCCAAGATTCTTGATAAGGTGGTGATATATACAGTAGGAATTTACGAAACTTTTGCGCAAAAATGGAACAGGGATAGCCAATCACACAAAGCATCCAGTGGAGTATGCAGGATCTTGAAGAGCGACGGGTGCTGCGCGTGCCGGCCTGGGAGAGTGTTTTTTTAAATAATATAAAATGGAAAACGGATTTCAAAATAAGTTTATTTATTCAAATATTTTCGGTTCTTAAAGTTAATTTTGACATTAAAAAACATAATTATAATATCACAAATTGGTGACCTTACATTTTACAGTAAGACATTATTCTTATTCATAATTTTGTTGTTAATAAATCACAATCACATGGATTATGGAAAACATGGATTTCGCCATGATTGGAGGATAGTATTGTAATGTAATACGGTGTTTTTTTAATAATATAAAATGGAAAACGGATTTGAAAATAAGTTAGTTGGTTACATTGCATACTCTTTGTTTCTCGTTGTTTTATTGAAATATGTTCGGTTTTGAAAATTAATTTCGACATTAAAACACATACATATATTGTCACAAATTGGTGACCTGGCCCCCAGCCAAATGAGGCTCGCTATGCTCGCCTAGGCCCCCACCCCCTCTTCCGGGACCTTTAGCGTCCCCCACCCCTTTCAGGCAGATCCTAACGCCATCAGTTGGATGTGATAACAGTGCTTTTAGACATCCAGATCTGGATGAGTACGGTACTCCTCAACGCCCCTAAAAGGAGCAAAGCGAGAACGGGACATTGAAAATGGTTCGCAGTATTTAATAATAGGAAATTAAAATAAGACAGTATAATGATTACCGGTACTCATGGGGCCCATGCAGTGGTAGCGCTAGGATATATTTTCGATGGGGGGGGGGGGCGCAGCGCCATCCGAGGGCCGTAATGAATAATGAATAATGAATTCACGAGTTCCAGTGTTGCTTTTGCAATTTGACAGATCCTCGTTCAGTCATTGATTGATTCATGCTAGTGAAAAATTATTATTTTACGAAATTTTAATTGAAATATATACTCAAAATTGGCTTTAACGGTAAGACGGCCAAAGGATGGTGCTACCACGTGCTACAATATATTCCTTCCAGATTTGCGAAGGCGCTAGCCTAGGCAGTACTTCGTAACAAACACCCTGTCCTTAATGAAATTACTATATGACTGTCGAATCCCAACTCAATCACAAGAAACACACAGCAATCTAGTAATTTCATATTGCATGAGAACTTTAATTAAATAATTTATTGATTGATTGACATAGATTCAGAAATACGCCTACATTCATAAAAATCTAGAATATATCAATCTACATCATTAAATAAATTACTACTTTAGCGAATAATCCATAATTCAAAGGTCATCAATCTTCTTTTTGGTCCTTAGCAGCTGAACTAGTCGAACTACAGAAAAACGGCAGGTTCATATCTCGTCTGTCTGTGGCAAAATCTGATAAAAATGAAATATAATTGAATTTGTCATTTAAATCTGTCAAATAATATGTTATCAGCAATAATAATTTCAATAATAATAATGACTAATAATAATAACAACAATAAATTTACTTTAACTCCAATTTGATGTTTTATAATCTTGTTCAGTTCTTTGTTAAGTGTGTGATTTTGTGAAAATGTTCTGCAAATCTTTATATTAGCTTGTGATTTTTTCATATTTTGCTATTTGTATATTTTAACTCAATTCAACTTTGTGCTGTCATGATAATATTTTGACTAAAGATACCTTCATATATAATTTCAAATTCAAATTATTAATTCAATTTATGATGTTTTTTACTCTGAAAAACATTTTATTATATTATTTACGCATCTATCAATTTGTGAGGTAAATATTTTCTCAAATTTGAATTGAAAGCTAGTACTAGTACAAGGTAATAACATAGTATTTAATACTGTACCTGTAGAACCTCCTCCTTTGGGACATATTAAGGGATACTTTGTTTGAAACGAAATGAGGGAAACCCCTATTCATGGGACACCAACTTGTTTTTATCCCAAAGGATTAATAGGTGTTCTACCGTATTTTACACACTAAACTAATACATAAATATATATATATATATCATCTCACCTTTTGAACATCGTTATTCATTGCCACACCCCTCGGTACATTCACACTTAGAGATACGAGCGATGATCGCATGCGTGGTTGATCCATCAGGGCATGTTAACGTGATGCGGTCGTAAGCATTGGTCTCGCCTTCCCCGCCATACGTGCCACGACAACACTTGCAGTTGTACTGAATGTAGGGTTCATGAAGTAAGATGGTTGTGCTGGACTTACAGCGCCCATCACACATTGTCACTGGAACATCGGGGGCAACACACCCTTGTTCGTTAGTGACGTTTATAACTTGTTCAATCATTTTACAAGTACCTGGTTCTAAGATACAAAAAGAAAATGTTAGGATTTAGCAGATAGATTTATTAATTTCATTTCACATAAAATCATATACTAGTATGTACAGGATGCCATACTACAGTGTAGCTTACAGAGTGTCATATGGTATTTTTTAGCAATATATATTTATATGTACACTCCTATATCAACAATAATCGCTTTATTCAAATAAATCGGCATTGGTGGTTTCACTAAAATCAGCCAATTAACAATCCAGCCACTATAATAGAAATCAGTATTCACACGTGTAACATGCATACTATCACTAAGGAAGAGCACAAAAGTGCTCAAAATGTTCTATCAAATAAATGTTATGTATATAGTGTCAAATTATACATTTCTACTTTATGCAATCAGGCTTTTTACTGTATATTATTAATAATTATTAAAACAATAATAGCAATTACGAATAATAATTATTGTCAGTGGCGTATCTAGGGAAAGGCGTGGGGCGCACGCCCCCCCCTAAAATCACAGTCAAGTAGTTAAAAATCACCATATTTTACGAATTAGCGCCCCTCAACTGATCATTGAGCCCCCTACTTCACCTTCGCGTCCTCCTCATCCCCCCACCATTCAAGACCTCTAGATACACCACTGATTATTGTAAACAGTAATTAGTATAATATTGTCTTACCATGGACCTCGCGACATACAGGACAGCACTGGCCTGGCTCTTCAACTAATGTGAAACCCTGTGGATATTGTGAAAATAAATTTTAATAAACCTTAAAATAATTTATTTATTTAATAAATACATACAGTGTGGGTCAAAAATATAAACACAATATAATTTCAAATCGTTTATTTTTATTGTTGAAAAACTAGAAAGAATTAATGATATTCTAAATTCATGGCATAAAATTCATAGATTTTTATGACGTAATTGAAACGTCAGCTATCGTGTTTGTGCATCCATGCACAGTAATATGTAGGTAGAAGTTTATATACAATAGAGGGCATGTTTTAGGAGATGTGTGTTTTTTAGAAAGTGCACGTAGAAGCTGTATTCTTATTGATTGATTGATTGAACTTTAAATTACCCTTTCACAAACTGGTGGTTCTGGGCAGTTAGAAGTACATTCTTCACGTCCATTGACACATAAACACGTCTCACATTTGTCCTCAGAAGGTGTCAATGAGCCAGCTTCATAGACATTCCCAGCCTCATCCAAGCATTCGCACTGTGTCGGTAAGACGCAGACACCATCCTGATTTCGGTAATAACCTGGGGAGCACATGCATGCCTGGAACGGCTCCTCGATCATCACTTCAATTACGTCATGCATTGTGGCGCATGTTGGCACACATGTGGTTGCCTGGTTGGTCCATACTTCATTTTCACCACACACTTGATATAAATGAATAATTATATTAATGAGAAAATAATAAGCCTTATATTATTTAATAATAAATTCATACTTTAAAGCGACAACAGCGCAACAATACAAATAATTAATAATGGTACCACGGGCACACTATAAAATTATGACCGTTCTAAACTATGCTACCCTCCCAATTTGCTGAATTTGGGAGCGGTTGGCACAGTAACTACGAGGGTTGGAACCTTCACTGTTCTTGGACAAGGCACTTTACCTAATGTTTGTCTTTCTCCACCCGGGAGTATAAATGGATAGTTGATAGTAACTCAGGCCACTCTACCAGACAATGCTGAGGCTTAGTGCGATGGAATAACAGCTTATTCCCTATGTTCAAGAATGAATATGGGATGTCCTTTACCTTACAGTTTAATAGGAATGTGTTGAATCCAATATATAAATGGTTGGTAACTAATCCAAATGGGCAATACTTACGACACGGAGCATCATCACATTCTTCAGTCTCAACGAGTTCACCTTCACATTCCAAGCCTCCGTACTGGGCTGATGGATTGTTGGCAGTTCGTGTATGGGTCCTGATGCCTTTACCACATGTTCGTGAACATTCACTCCATTCGGACCATTCACTTAGGCCACAATCAACTGAAATACAAATTAATAAGAGGTACAAATCATTTAATGTTTAAAATCCTTTATCATCACACCACAATCAAGACTACTTCAATTATAAGAATTTTTTATTTATTACTATTATTTCTTGTGGGTATAACTATACATGAATACTGCAAAAAGTTCCATGGATATCTAAGATTTTAGTCCTATATCTAAAACTAAATAGGCCGCTTCTTACCTCTACAGTCAGCTTCAGTACATTTAAAGGAACCGCCATCACAAGTACTAAAGGGGAAAACAAAAACAAAAATAGACTTAAAAAGGGCAAATATCTACTAAAGTTTTATACTTTTTTTGTAATTTCTGTCCATACTTGATCCATTTTTTTTTTGTCTTTTCTACGCATGGGTGTATGTTGGGGTGAGTGTTGTTGCAAAGAGTACAACATTAAGTATAAAGTTTGGTTGTAGTGTTAGCTTTTGAATATTCATGTGTTTTTTAGGCTAGGCCAATTACACTGTCAGAAAAAAGTCAACCTTGTGATTTGATATATACGTGGTCAAAATGTTTTTAAAAAATGATTGGAATAAAATGCTTAGAAAATAAACAAAGCATGACATCACAATTATAATTGCATCTAATTAACAGATGAAGAAAAGTATTAAAATAGTATTTGCAAAACGTTTTACTATTAATTTATCATCTTACCAAGTGTTACATTGCTTTTGTAAAACCACTCCTGGTGGGAATTCAAGAAGATCGTTTGGAAGTTCAACTGGTGTGACATCATCTGGAATATCTGGCAGATTTTCACCAAATACAGAGATGTCGACTATGCAGCGACAACTGTCAGGAGTGACACAGATTCCATCTTGAAGAACCTATCGGAATTATACAGACACATAAAATATACAACCGTCAGAATTTAAATAAAAATCGTGGCATTTAATATCTTTACGTCATTTTTTGGAATGATTATTGCACATCAAGCATTTTTTCATATATCAAAATGTATGTGATGCTGGGTTAGTTTTTCAGATTGTGTTAAATGTTACTATATTTGTATGTATGTGATGCTGGGTTAGTTTTTCAGATTGTGTTAAATGTTACTATATTTTATAGGTACTTTCATTGTTTCTCAGAAATGTAAAGTAAGTTTTTTCAAAGCATTTTTCTTAAATTTAGTCTGGATCGGATTAAGTTTAGTCTGGTTTCCAAAATTCGACTTTAGAAAAAACAAACCATAATAAATATAATTTGAGACTAGAAATAAGAACATGAAAAAAAAACAAAAAAAACTGCTACTGACCATATCACCTGGACAGTGACAACCAGGTAAACATTCATCCAAACTGCAGCTTGAATCATCATGGAGATCGGAACAGGTGCTTGGGCAGCGGTTGGCACAGTCGTCTTTTACCATACCAGCAGGACATTCGTCTGTGGAGTATGAAAGTAAATATTATTTATTATTATTAGTTTCATCATCACCACTACCATAATAATTACCCTTAACATTAGTACCACAATATTACCATCACCGTCATCACCACCACCATAAAATCTTTACCTACACCTTCACCATCACCAACCGACCACCATTATCATCTATCCTCATCCACTATCACTAACAGCACCACCAATATAACATCAACATCATGCACGATCAATCAAATTAACAAATCTAAATAGAACAGAAATTACCTGAACATGGGTCAACATTGCAGTTTTGGCGTTGAGTGGTGACATCAGAACACTCATCTCCACCATTGGCACTCGGTATGTTAATGATTCGGATACGTGATGATATACCACCATCACACAAAGCGCTACAATTGCTCCAGTCACCCCATTCAGAGTATACACAATCCTCTATAATTAAAAATATCAACAAATACAAAATAACTCGATGACTTACTATAGAACATTTCTAGTCTCTCGGATTCAGTAAGTTGAAAAACGGAGGCCTGTTATGACTGATTATATAAAGAATCCACACCATTAATAGACACTGTTAAGAGGAATTTGTTACAAAATACTATTAAATAATAAATTGAAGATAAATTAACCATCAGAATAACTTCTGATAGTATAACTATTTTAATTTATTCCATGTGAATTTTGTATTCTTTACATATTTGTTACATATTTTTTATCGTATCGAAGACAAAAAAAATAAACAAACAAATAGTTGTGGTACTTTCTAACAAAACAGCGTCATAAAAAAAAAAAAAAATTAAAATCCCATTTTCTGCCTAATCTAAATTGCACTTGAAATGAATCATATGTTTTCACTTGGTTGCCATGGCACTTATCAATCTTTATTTATTTTACTTATTTATTTCTTTTTCAAGCCCAAAGGCGAAAATAGCAAAAAAAAAAAAAAAACATACGTGGACAAGGGTTTTCATTGCAAGGCTTTTCTTCTGTTGTAGGTCCTTCACAATCGTAATCATCGCCGGCTTCGTTGAAACACGTTCGGGTACGTTCATGTACTCCTCCATTGCATTCTAATGTGCAGGCGGTCCATTCACTCCACTGCCCAAAGTATGGACATGGTATGCCAGTGCATTCAAAGTGGCCCCCTAAGCATGTGCTTTAAAACAAAATCGAAATTGCATAAATAATGAATTAAATTCAATGTGTTTAGTGGTGATTGGCGTTAAGCTCTGTCCTCACAACAATGTGACAATTACAGTATGTGATTTCGTACCGTATGACATGATATCAGCATGCCAATGTGGATGTGCTATGACATCATCATGTTCATCATGAATAGTGTTGATAGAGCTTTAGACATGTTGGTAAAAAGTGCAGTTTCTGTTTACTACTGTTCTTTGGGCACTTTGTCTCTGACATTATTTGATTATGTATATACGTATCCTTAAGTCAACAACTTTTTAGTCTATCCATCCCAAAACAGGGCATCCATGTCTTATATGTGAATCAACGATCATATTCAGTCCGTCTATGTATTTCAAGAATGTCTTAGCCATGGATGACGAGGATGAAGATGGCGTATTTATGTTTGTTATCGTTTTTGTAAGGTTGCAAAATCTCCCTATTGTTATCTTTGAATGATTCTAATGATAGGTAATGGACGGTAGGTAAAGATAGGTGAATAGCCCATAACTCGCAACGTCATTGTGCTGAATTTTGTATGGGTCTGTGACTACGTAGGCGCCGTAAAGAGCACTTATAGTAGCTTCATGGTCACATAATTCATCTACGACAGAAACTAAATTGAACCATTGCATCGGGTTAACACCAACTCTTCCGCAAGATGCAATGGGTTCTTTAACATGCACACAAGCCAAATGTGCATACTGGAGCTCCATTATAAGTTCTTATCCGAAAAGACTTAGTTCTGCCTACCGAATCCTGAAAGAGTAGCAGCTCAAACCAGGGTATATGCCCCGGCCTTACCGCTCGCCCACTCAACTAACCCCATCCCACCAAATGATGATAATAAGTATTGTACAATTGTTCAAAAAATGCGTTTAGTAGCACGGTATTCGTGACGTATTGATGACTTACCACTCATTACACTCGAAAGATACAGTATCATTTGGCATGAATG
Source organism: Anneissia japonica (assembly GCF_011630105.1). NCBI lineage: Eukaryota > Metazoa > Echinodermata > Crinoidea > Comatulida > Comatulidae > Anneissia > Anneissia japonica. The sequence continues at coordinate 882,923 of NW_022705125.1, read as the reverse complement.
CTCCGTTTGGTCCACTACCAATAGGGAAACCCAACCCAAGACTAGAAGACGGTGCTTTTGTCGAAGTCTGCTGCTTCGTATACTCATCTGGCAAATCACATCGACAATCCATAATAGGAACGCACTGGTCATCTTGAAGTAACTGACCCTCTGGGCATCGGCATCCAGGTTTGCAGGCTTCTTCGATGCAAGTAACAAAGTTATGCCGATCCGAACATTCTCGCTCACATGCATTGGCACATTCACTATATACTCGACCAATGTCTTCACACTTCTCTCCTGTAATTAAAAAAATAATATTATAGTGAACTGTAGGTTACAACATCACTTGCTAACTTTTTTACAAACATGATTATGTGATCATATATTATTTTCTTGTTTAGGTAACGTCTAGTAAAGATGACATACAAACTTCTACGACCATTATGTCTAACAAAATGGTTTGAACTTTTAGGTACAAATTATAAAGTTTTACCTGGGCAAGCTTCGACGTTGCATGCCTGTGTCTGTGAGAGGTCTTCAGTGCAGTACCTGCCACCATTCGATGCTGGAGGATTTCCGCTAGTACGTGACCGTGTATGAGTTCCACCACTACATGGAGCACTACAGGCTCCCCAATCAGACCACAGGGTGTATCCACAATCAACTAAGTGTATAAGAATAATGATAATAATATATTAATGGTAGATATATAATGTGCATATTACTATCTACGAGCTTTAGATTGTTACCCAGCCAATTGATCAAACGCCATATGGAATGAAGGATACTATGGACCTTTCCAAAGTGTCAATTAACTTAACATTTGACCAATCAGAACAAGCACATGCGTTGTCCCAAAGCTTGTGTACCAGTATGTTTTAACATTGTAGTTTTGTGGGATCTTATCAACGATACGGGCGGGGTTTAGTGAAAAGGTTCATTATTATTACTGCAGTAATCAGAACATTGATGTTTGAACCGACCAGGTATCCACTTAAATCATCAATATAATGAAAATTTAATTAAGCCATTACCAAAACATTACACAAGAACTTACTTGGACAGGGTGGCAGGTCATCACATTCTTCATGTTCCACATCTTCCATAACTCCTCCACAGCCACTGCCACCATCTTCAAAAGATGGACTAGGCAGAGGGTTGTTACAAGAACGGTAGCGAGCACGTGTAGCGTCTTCACCACACAGTCCCAAACAAGATGACCATGATCCCCATTCGCTCCATTGGCCAATGACTAATAAGAAAGGATTATAGATTTCTTAATGTATAGAAGGAGAGAGATGGTACATGACGACAGACTCATAAATATTCAGAAACGTTTATTGAAAGTCCTGGTGGGTTCAAGATTTCCATCAATCATTCCTATTGTCTTGGTGTCAAATACTTTTTAAGACTCATATAAGGCATTTTTAGATTCTATCATGTGACTGATGAGTCATCCATAGCATGTGAACAATATTTGAAAATGGTCATTAAATCTAATAATATTCTTTCAGAATGCCAAAGCATCTAATCAACTTAGTACAGCGTGGGACACCTTTTCCATGTAAGTGACTTTTGAAAATCTTTGGTTTAGGCGTTTTCGTAACTTTCAATTAATTCCAATTGTAAATTCTTCAATAACTATAACTAAAATATATATTCTATGTTGTATAAAAATAATAATACAGTAATGATAATATTAATTAAAAAAGACAAAGGCAATTTCATATCTTACCATCACAGGTATCCTCGGAACACATCAATAGACCATCAGAACATGTACTGTAGGAAAACAAATAATTGACAGTAAGCAAAGGCACTAACAATCACTTTTACATATTCCACACTACGTATAGTGTACATTCAACTTTTAATTCTGATTAATTGCATAATATCCTTAACCACTCTACACTGGTATTCTGTTCAAACTGTGTTCTGTTCGTAAGCTCTTTCCTCTTTCCTCATTATCAATATTTTGAGACAAATACATGCAATTTGCCCATATATGGGAGTGGTACAACTTTATCAGGCCCATTATGGGCAAATCGCAGATAACTGTCATATAGAACTCGATAGTGTAGGCATACTGTAGCATTGGAGAAATATACACACAAAGAATAGTGCTAAATGTTACTCCAATTATGGTCGCACCTTCGCGCACCATGCTGAAATTTGTTTGAGTATGTCACATCATGGACGGTTATAGTTTAATGGACACTATCCTTCAACATATTATTGGTTCTTCATATTGAAATGCTATCAGGCAAATACACTACTAAACTCCTAAACTTCAGAATTTAACTGCTATTACTTTATAAAATGCTTTCCTTTTACAGTACCCTATAATCAATTAAATATTATAATAAACTATATTTGAAAATTCAAAATAAAAAAATGGCAAATACCATGTATTGCAGTCGTTTGTGATCTCAACTCCTGGAGATAGCTCGATGGTCTCATCTGTGTTTGGATCGTGATATATACAAGGACATTCTTGCACACAGTCACCGTTACTTTCAAACAAACCCTAAGGACAAGAATACAGTCATATACAATTTGGATTATGAAATCCATTACATTGACTTATGCATTATCTTTCTAAACATGTACAACCAAAGGTAAGTATATTGATCTTGATGACTTTTAACCTAACTGGGAATTTTTTTTTTTTTTTTGTAACATATAAGACTTTATCTATGGGAAATATGCAAAATAATATGTTGTGATTTTTTTTTTTGGCAAAACCAATGTGTCTCACATCAATTTTTATAACAATCTTTATCTGCCGTTTATCCCATTGTTAAATAAGGACGTCTTAAACTTAAGTATAAAGTAACCAAATTAAAGTGAAATAATATATTAAAAATACTATTATGTACTTATAGAAGTGTACGTATATGAAGGGGTGATGGCTGCTTTAGAGTAACATTTCACTGTTCACTGATAACACTTACATCAGGGCATTGGCATCCCACTCGGCATACATCAGTATCACTACATACAATGGTTGAGTTTTGTCTGGCCAAGCAAGACCTTTCGCATGGTGATGCACATGAAACAGTCTCAAATGGGCTGTCACAACCTTTAAAAAACAATAGGAGGTTACATAACAAATGTTTTCTCTATCTATCAACTGAGGCAGAGAGATAAGTCACAGAGCCCAGTTCTATCAAACTGTCCATATTAATCCAAAATAAATGACATTCTCTGTTTCGTTCAATAATTACTATTAAACTTACTATCACATGCAAACAGATTACACTGCTGCATATCTCGTGTTTCACCGACGCATTCGCTGCCGCCGTTGAAAGGACCAATGTGTGACCGTTCGCGTACTTGTGTGGAACTACCACATGTTCTTGGACACTCTGACCAATTGCTCCATTCGGAAAACACACAATCAACTATAAAATAAATGTATTTATTGTGTTAAACATGTTATACATTAAATTATATTATTTATAGTAGGCACCAAACCTTGAACACTGTTAATTTTTAAATAGGGGCCCAAAATCTAATCATCACTTGCTCATGAATTTATCCATTGTATTATCTATGGATTTGAAGCAATGCATTTTCCAAAAATTCTGATACTTTACCTGGACAAGCCAAGTTGTTGCAGCTAATAGATTCAGTACTGGCGTCAGCTCCTCCAGGACACTCCTGACCTCCGAACTGTGGTACCTCACATTCACATTCACGTGATCGGGTCTTGCTACCACCATCACAATCTTCACTGCATTCAGTCCAATCACTCCACTCACACCAATTACCATGTACTTTGTAAAGAGGTAAATGTCATGGTTGTGAAAACAATTTTTATAAACAAATGCAGTAGCAAATTCATGGGGGCCTAATATTTTCAAAATTATATAAAAATGTGGAGAACAAAAAGATAATTCTAATTTAATTTTGAGAGTGCCAATTCTGGCCATCTAGAAGTGCCATAATCATAAATTTTCTTATCTCAGCCCCGGTTGGTAAGATTGAGATGGTCTACACCCTCAATTTGTAAAAGTACCCCCCCCCCAACCTCTGTTGCGAAATTGTGGATTTGCCACTAAAATATGACAATTATCAACTATCATTATTACCATTACCATATTGCAGAATCAGCATTACCAAGATTATCACACCTACCATTTAATTTCATTTTTAATTTATTTATTACGACTCAAAAAAGTTAAGTCCTGGAACTTCTAAAGAAGTGGTTATGACTTAAAAAGCCAAGCGTATCAAACATTAACACTACAAAGAACAAAGACAACATAAATAAAAAATCACAAAAAGATACAATCCAATAAAGATTGAAATATTACAATTGACCATAAAGATATGTTTTGAATCAATTTTTAACAGTCTGAGTGCAAATAATGACAATATCTTTCCTACCATCACTACTATAATCCTCATCATCACCTACTATCATTAACCTTAGCATGATCATTAATGTCATCACCATCATTGTGTGCATCAACTTATTCACCTCTCATCATTTTCGGTTAAATAAATGAAATGAAATACTGCTCTGTACTTACCAGGACATGGTTCGGTGTTGCAATCTTCCAGTTCTGTCTCCATATCTGAGCTGCAAGGCATTCCACCATTGCTTGGGTATGGCATGGAACAAGAGCGGCTACGTAGACGTTTTCCACCATCGCAGGTGGCATTGCAGCAGGACCATGGTGACCACGGCGACCACGCCCCATCACAGGTGTTGTTGGTACAAACTAGCTCAGTAGACTTACAGATACTAAGACATTTAAAGATTTATATTAAACAATGTAATACCAACATAAAAGAATATTACTGTCTCTATTATTCCTCTACTTTCGTCTTATACAGTATGTCTTTGATATAGAGTAGAATACAATGCATTTATTATCAGTGATTAATTATTAGTACAGTAATTCCAATTTTGATGAAAAATGTCCATAAATTATCTCAAACTCTGTTCACGCTATATATATGCCAATATGTAGTCATGATGTGCCTATATATTGTCATGATATATGGCATCACCCCCATATTTAGGGATGTGACATGTCCTTGCCAAATAAATTAGGCTGGACAGAGCTTAAGATAGATTAGGCTTGTAGATCTTACCATTCATTGCAGAGATCTTCGGTAACCTTCTCACCGTCTTCATAGATTCTTCCATTATATTCACAATGGGTTGGGCACTCAACACCGGAGTCGCATTTCTTACTTTCAGCTTCTTCACCTTCACATTCAGCTCCACCATTTGCAGGTGGAGGATTATTTGGAGACCTTTGAAATTTATTAAATTAATTAATGATTAATAAATTACAATTATGAAAGACACACATCAGCAGCAATTGTGTAAGTAGGTGACGTAATAGACCAGTAGGCCACGCCCCCTTGGATATTGTTGCCAAGGTCCCACAAACCCACAGCGTAAAAACATACGGAAACATGTGCATTTGTGGGACAACACATGTTTGTGAGACACACACGTCTTCCTGGCTCTTTTCTGATTGGTCAGTTGTTAAGTTTGCCTGACACTTCAGAAAGGTCCATTACCAGGACAAACTGTAAACAGTTTATTTAAGCCATTTTCAGACAGAGCTGCAATACCGCAATATTGCGGTAAGCACGCCGGCATGGGTTTCTGTCTGAAAGGGTCCATACGCCAATATGCCGGCTTACTTTAGGCCACCTTGCAAACTAGTAACATTGCCGCAATATTGCGATAACAGTTACTGGCTTGCTCTGTCTGAAAGGGTCTACTCAATATTGCAGCAATCAAGCTGGAGTGTGCATTTGTGCATAAGCAAACAAGGTTAAAGTTGAACCGCCAATACTATAGGATCCTATCAGACAGAAAAGTGTAAGATTACCGCAATATTGCAGTAACAAAGGCGCTGTGTGAAGGGTATATGCCGGTTATTATGTCAGCATGCTTACCGCAATATTGCGGCAACGTCTATCTGAAAAGGGCTTTAGAAAAATAAATACATTATTATTTGAAGATTATCTTATTTGTTTATTTAGAGGGTAAATGTTACTATTGTAGTTACATTTTACAATTTTACAAAAGCTAATAAAACTCTGGTAATATTCATTGACAACTTTTTTTTAAAAACCTTTTCAGGGTGGGTTGTCATCCTCAATAGATTGGTAGCATCCAATTTATTAGACATGTACTAATACTGCAATAATATTCTTTATTAGTTTTTTCCAACTCTTCAAAAACTTTCCTATACAAAAGCAAACAATGGCATTTTGTATAGAATTCAAAATTATTGTTTAATTTGGTAGTTGTCATTTGAGCTTTTTAGCTGTTTGCAGTAGCTTGTATTTGGATATGTTTGGCAAATTTTGGCAAAACAAATAAAAGTATGTGTTTATAAAATATATATGTAGTTAAAATAAATAATATTGATATTTGGTAGAGCCTGTTTCCTTAAAATCGCTACACTGTCGCTACACTGTCGCTACAGTGATTTCAGTGCAATCGATGTACTGCTTAGCAGTCCCTGATGCTATCGGGAGGACTCCACAATTCGACCCACCAATCAGCATCACTGAAAGCTGTTGGTGATAGCGTGTAGTGATTGTATGGAAACAAAGCTTAACACACCTGAATCGAGTCGTTTGTCCAATGCCACAGTCAGCTGTGCAGTCAGTCCACTCCGACCAAGTACTCCAGCCACAATCAACAGCACAATCCAACTCATCACACATTAGATAACCATCGGTACATGTGCTATGTAAAAACAAATCAGCACCAATACAGATGAGAAAGAACAACAACAACGTTAACAACAAGCTCTGAATGCTTCTATGTATAATTCCTGCTCCAAAATCAATTTTCTCTATGGTAATTTGAACGCAAGACATCATTGCCTGATGTGTTATTTTGATAAAAGAAAGATTTATGTTTCCAAGCCACAGTGGCTATGTTCTCACACGGCTGCTGTGCGTCCATATGAGAAAATCCCAATACAGATACCAAAAATATGATGATCGAATCACTGGCCAATAAGAAACTGGAAATTGTAAATGCGTACATGTGATTGGCTGATGATAAAAACGCGCTCAACTTGCTAACCGATAGCACTTGCTAAACGTTAGCGGTATCCGGATACTGCTAACGGTTAAAGCTAACCGATCAGGCGTTCTCATGCAGGTGCTAATGGTTAGCGCTAACGGTTAGCTCCCGATCCAGATACCAGGGCTCTCGTGAGAACCAGGCTAACAACGTTTTGAAATGAGGATCGGTTGATCAGCAACGTCTTCTTAAGCTCTGTCCACACTCTCAAATTTTCTTTGACAAAAAACTGTTGTATGCCCATATATAGTCATGATGTGCCCATATATAGTCATGATGTGCCTATATATGGTCATGATGTGCCTATATATAGTCATGATGTGCCTATATATGGTCATAATGTGATGTTATCATGACCATATTTAGGTATGTCGCATGTTTTTGTCAAATAAAAGAAGATAGCCTAGACAGGTTTTTACAATAACCTTAATTCCTGGGTTGATTGCCAACAATGATCCAAAACTCATACATTTTGGTTTGTAATATGTTAACTACGGGACAAAATTCCACGGTTAAGCTATCAAAATAATTGAAGTTTGTGAAGGCGGCAAATATTGATGATGATTATGATTAAACAATAATGATAATAATGACAGATGGATAATGATGACAAAAACTGTTATTTATATAATGGCTACAAATAGAGGGGCGATGATAATGATAATTACGAGAATATAAAATTATTATTAAATAGGATAATACAGTTAGTAATGATGATGATGATAATGATGTTGTTTCACTAGGTAAAAATTAAAAAAAATAATAAGGTAGGAGGGAGTATTGGATGACCTTTTTAAACTCAAAGGTTTCTTTTCAAAAAGGATTCCAGAAAGAAATTAAATAAATAAATATTATGAAATAAAAAATATATTTAATAAATAAATAAATAAGTAAATAAAACCGGCAAAAATATAGATACAAAAGAATAAGGATGTTGATGATTATAATGATGATGATGATTTAGTCCTGGTAGAAATTTGGGCTAGATATTTTGCAGTGATGGTAATGCAGATGATAACAATAATAATGTTGAGAATGGAACGGTACTAACCAGTTCACGCATTCATCACTGTAAATGAAGCCTGCTGGATAACTTAGGCCATTTTCATCCAAGCAGTCACACCGAGATTGCTCAACACAATGTCCATCTTGCTCCAAAAATCCATCGGGGCAACGACACCCTGGCTCGCATACTTGCTCAGCGCAGCGACTGCCGACTTGCAGATCAGAACAGAAGTAAGGGCAGCTTGTACAATTGCTGTCATAAACTTTACCGTTCTCACATTTTTCTTCTGGAAAAATAATAATAATATGGTCATGAAATAATAATAATAATAATTATTGTGTTGACCTGCTTGTTTCTGTTATTTTTAAAAATATTCCTATAAACTTAGGCCTACTTCAAGGTTCATGTGTATATATTATATTAATGCTTGTGGTACACTACGTAAATAGTTCTGAAAAGAAATTTTGTTGTTGGTTGAGAATATTTCGACATTTCGATTGAGTTGCTTCAATCGTCTTCAGGAGAATATCTGCAGAAATCCAAAAAAAGTGATATACTTATATGTTTTGGTTTTTGAGACTTGCTGGTGATTGGTTGGAAACTAAACAATAGCTGAGACTATGTGTGAAAAGGCTTACAAAAGCCAAAACCCTGTGCAAAAATGTGGGGCATAGCTAGAAAGCCAATACAGTGGCATTGTTCTAGCTAGGTGAAAGGAAAGTCTAGGTTTATGTGCATATTATAAAACACAACAAAAAAGGAATGATCACCAGCACTAATAAAACTCATAGAGGTCCTATGGGATACATATACAAACAAAAATTGAAAAATATTAAAATATATTATTATGATATTGGAATCACCAGAAAACAAAACAAACTTAGATGGAACCTTCAAGCACAACAAATATTCTTACCACACGGAGTTGAATTGCATACTATCTGCTCAATTGGATCTCCATCACAATAACGTCCATTGTTTTTGGGTGGTGGGTTGGTACAGTTGCGATAGCGGAATGATGAACCGCCATTACAGGTGGCAGAGCAGTCGGACCATCTACCCCATGGCGTCCAGTTTCCATCAGCTAAAGATAAGAAGGAGAATTATCAAAGGTAATAACTCATGTCACTGTAGGGCCTGTAGTGAGACCTGAATGACCACCCACCTATATTATTCCCTGCAAATATTGGGTCTGGTAACTAGGTAATGAGGTTGATGGCTTGGTAGTGGTTGGCACAGCAGTTCGAGTTTCAGTCTCTCACCCATTAGGCCGGAGGTTCGAACCTTCGCTGGGGAGTGGAGTAGGTTGCATTTTGTGCCGGTTTGCCAAAATATGGATCCCATGACCAGGAATAGTAAAAATTATAAGGCGTAGTATAAATCCCTACATTATTATTATTAATGGCCATTTTAATACAGAGTGCTGCAGAATGACCTTAATATTTAGGTTCAGGTATGCAATGAGAAATTGGCATACAATACAGTAGTTCATCCTAGACGTATTGAACAAATGGACTGTAACTTACTTGGGCAAGCTTTGTCATTACAAAATTCTGTCTCATAGTTATCGTCTGTAACTTGGCAGTCTGCCTGGTTGAGGAAGCTACGTGACCTAGTACGGTTTCCGGTACCACATGCGACGCTGCAATTACTCCACAAGCCCCACTCTGCGAACTGGCAAGGTGTGGTGGGTACAGTAGCTACAATATATAAATGAGTAAAGGAATCACATATTTACAGTTATCGAAATACAACTTCTATTTGACTCAATTATATAACATAATATGTAGATTCATCACCGAGCAGAGACTAAATACAAAAACAAGTATTGCATAAGTTTGTTTGAAGATTATTTTATAACATAATACCTGTTGGCTTGTGTGTTGTCACAGAAATTGTTGTTGTTTTTAAATTAGTTGTGATAACTGTGGTAGTTTGTGGTTCTGCAGAGGTTATCTCATGAGTGGTGGTTAGTAGACCAGTTGTTGCTGGTAGACCAGTGGTTGTTGGTTGGCCAGTGATCGTTGGTAAACCGGCTGTGGTTGATAGACCAATGGTGGTTGGTTGACCAGTGATCGTTGGTAAACCGGCTGTGGTTGGTAGACCAGTGATTGTTGGTAGACCAGTGGTTGCTTGATGACCTGTGGTCAGTTGTTGACCAGTGATGATTGCTTGGCCACTGGTCAGTTGTTGACCAGTGGTGATTGCTTCGCCAGTGATAATTTGTTGACCAGTAGTTTGAACATTGATAGATGTTGATTGGCCTTCGGTGAATGTTTGAAAGGTAGTCTTTTCTTGACTAGTGGTTGGTTGAACACTAGTGGTTTGACCAGTAGTAACTGGTTCACCAGCTGCTGTTTGTTGTTCAGTGATTATTTGTTGACCAGTCGTTGGTTGTTGACCAACGGTTGTTTTTTGGCCAATAGTGGTATGTAAGGTATTGGATGTTGTTGAGACCGATGTTGCTAAACCTGTGGTTTGTAAAATTGTTGATCCAGGGCCCCCGGTAGTTGTTGGTAATAATATAGTTGTTGTTGGTACATAAACACTAGTTCTTTGCTGACTTGTGTAAGGTAATGTAGTAACATTTGGGTGAATGATGACAGTTGTAGGAACTGTTGTATATCTTCTCATACTGGTTGTTGATTCAAAAGCAGTTGTCCCTTCAGCGGTTGTCCCCTCAGCATTAACATTTTTTCGAGTAGTTGTAGAACCTTTAAAAATAAAACATATATATTTCTGTAAAATGTCTCCAAATGCAATTTATTCACTTTTTATTTTCTTTGAGTCAAATTATTTTTTGTACTTGATCGATTAAATTGTAGTGGATTAAATGCACGCAAATAGAAATTTACACATTTTACATGTAATTGGTCTAAAAAAGCTATCTAAGACAGTGCAAATGATATTAATACATATGGTTGGGCTTGTTGCAAACGATTATACGCAGTAAAGTTGCAGCAGACGCACATCTATTTCAGTATAATGTTGCAGGTGGTGCAATTCTATTTCAAGAAAACTATGTGGCTATGTGTGCACTTCATGGAAACGCCAAGGGCGTAACTATGGACGTGACATATTTTCAAAAAGGCTGTGCTCTCTTCCCTTTACATATTTATTTTAAAAATAATTGGCACAACAGTCACAAATCAAAAAATGGAAAAAGGGTGCCAAGAGGAGACAATGGACTGGCAGCCTAGCTCAAGATGTATGTATATTCTAAGTCTCTTTCCATACTCTATGAATTTAACAACCTACCACACATATCTTCATCAGAGCAGTCTTGACAATCGCATGACTGGTCACATACAACACGTCCAGGAACGCATTGGTTATTGGTGCTACATGTAAATTCACCACTAAAACATTTTGCAGATGTTGTCATCTTGAACACTGTGATAAATGAAATTAAAGAGCTCATTTATGTTTACTAATTTTTAACATATATTTTTATGTTGTTGAACCAGGTTTCATAGGATTCTATGAATATTTCTTACTATTATTATTAACATTTCTTGGTATGTTGTATATATTATTATTACATATATGAATATATTGTTTATGAATTAGATTTCTCTTTATGCTGTATATATTCCATATTCTTTATATATATATTAAATCATTAAAATGCATTTAGTTTTAGTCAATTTCAAACAATCAATTTCATTAAGATTCTAACATAGATCTCCATAGGAAACATTGAAATCCACCAATAAACTGTAATTTGTGTGTTGTCATGTTTACCCATGTGAATTAATTACATCATGTGTAGCAGTTCTTGCTGAAGTACTGAATACATGGGGAGACTTTTAACCTGATAAAAAACGAGAACGTACGTGTGGTTACTACTGGTGGTTGGGATGTTGTTCCAACAGATAGCAGACCTGTTGTCATGACTGTAGGTAAAGCAGTAGTCACAACAGATGGATGACCTGTTGTTACAACTGTTTGTTGGCCTGTAGTAATAGCAGTTGGGTGAGCTGTTGTCACAACTGATGGCTGACCTGTTGTTATAGTTGTTTGGTGTGCTGTTGTTACAACTGACGGTTGACCTGTTGTTATAGCTGTTGGCTTGCCTGTGGTTACAACAGATGGTTGACCTGTTGTCATAGCTGTTGGTTGAGCTGTTTCCACAACTGATGGTACACCTGTCGTTACAAATGGTGGTTGAGCTGTTGTAACAACTGACGGTTGATTTGTTGTTACAGCTGGTGGTTGAGCTGTTGTCACAACTGATGGTTGACCTGTTGTTATAGCTGTTTGTTGAGCTGTTGTTACAACTGATGGTTGACCTGTTGTTATAGCTGTTGGTTGAGCTGTTGTTACAACTGATGGTTTTCCTGTGGTTACAACTGATGGCACACCTGTTGTTACAGCTGGTGGTTGAGCTGTTGTCACAACTGATGGTTGACCTGTTGTTATAGCTGTTTGTTGAGCTGTCGTTACAACTGATGGTTGACCTGTTGTTATAGCTGTTGGTTGAGCTGTTGTTACAACTGATGGTTTTCCTGTGGTTACAACTAATGGCACACCTGTTGTTATAGCTGGTGGTTGAGCTGTTGTCACAACTGATGGTTGACCTGTTGTTATAGCTGTTTGGTGTGCTGTTGTTACAACTGATGGCTGACCTGTTGTTATAGCTGTTGGCTTGCCTGTGGTTACAACAGATAATTGACCTGTTGTCATAGCTGTTGGTTGAGCTGTTGTTATAACTGATGGTTTTCCTGTGGTTACTACTGATGGCTGACCTGTTGTCATAGCTGTTGGTTGAGCTGTTTCCACAACTGATGGTACACCTGTTGTTACAACTGGTGGTTGAGCTGTTGTCACAACTGATGGTTGACCTGTTGTTATAGCTGTTTGTTGAGCTGTCGTTACAACTGATGGTTGACCTGTTGTTATAGCTGTTGGTTGAGCTGTTGTTACAACTGATGGTTTTCCTGTGGTTACAACTGATGGCACACCTGTTGTTACAGCTGGTAGTTGAGTTGTTGTCACAACTGATGGTGGACCTGTTGTTACAGCTGGTGGTTGACCAGTAGTCAAAGCTGTTTGTTGAGCTGTCGTTACAGCTGATGGTTGACCTGTTGTCATAGCTGTTGGTTGAGCTGTTTTCACAACTGATGGTTTTCCAGTGGTTACAACTGATGGTTGACCTGTTGTCATAGCTGTTGGTTGAGCTGTTTTCACAACTGATGGTACACCTGTTGTTACAGCTGGTGGTTGAGCGGTTGTAACAACCGATGGTTGACCTGTCGTCATAGCTGTTGGTTGTGCTGTTGTTACAACTGGTGGGTTTCCTGTGGTTACAACTGATGGTTGACCTGTTGTCATAGCTGTTGGTTGAGCTGTTTTAACAACTGATGGTACACCTGTTGTTACAGCTGGTGGTTGAGCTGTTGTAACAACTGATGGTTGACCTGTAGTCACAGCTGTTTGGGGTTCTGTCGTTACAACTGATGGTTGACCTGTTGTTATAACTGTTGGTTGAGATGTTGTTACAACTGATGGTTTCCCTGTGGTTACAACTGACAGTACACCTGTTGTTATGGCTGGTGGTTGAGCTGTTGTAACAACTGATGGTTGACCTGTTGTTAATGCTGTTGGTTGAGCTGTTTTCACAATTGATGGTTGACCTGTTGTCAGAGCTGTTGGTTGAGCTGTTTCCACAACTGATGGTACACTTGTTGTTACAGCTGGTGGTTGAGTTGTAACAACTGATGGCTGACCTGTAGTCATAGCTGTTTGGGGTGATGTTGTTACAACTGATGTTTGACCTGTTGTTACAGCTGGTGGTTGAGCTGTTGTCACAACTGATGGTTGACCTGTAGTCATAGCTGTTGGTTGAGCTGTTGTTACAACTGATGGTTTTCCTGTGGTTACAACTGATGGTACAACTGTTGTTACAACTGTTGGTTGAGCTGTTGTAACACCTGATGGTTGACCTGTTGTTACAACTGATGGTTTGCCTGTGGTTACAATTGATGGTTGACCTGTTGTTACAGTTGGTGGTCGAGCTGTTGTCACAACTGATGGTTGACCTGTTGTTACAGCTGGTGGTTGAGCTGTTGAAACAGCTGATGGTTTGGCTGTAGTCACAGCTGTCGTTTGAGCTGTAGTCACAATTGATGGTTGACCTGTTGTCATAGTTGTTGTTTGAACCTTTGCAGGGCATCCAATTAATTCAAATCTAAAGCTGGGCTCTTTTCCTTCAAAATCCTCTATTTTGAGGCGCAAGAACCTTGTTTGAATTGGTTCTGGTAACCCAATTTTTTTAATCTCAAAATCATTATCATTTGCAGGCAAATAATATGGAGTGTCGTTATCATCCAGGTATCTTCTATAAACTGCACCATCAGGACTCATCTGAGCAGTTAAAGTTTTGACATATGATCCTGAGGTTATCCCACCACCTTGTACAAGGATAGCTGTTATTATGTAGGTTGATAGAAGATCGACTGTGAATGATGGAGCTGTATCATTCTGTTTTGGTACCCATGCAGTGTTGCCATTTCCATCTACAGGGCTATTGAGTGCAACATTACTGACACTGTTCCCATCTTCTGTTGATGAGGCTGATAACTGGTGTGGCTGGATGGTTCCATCTTCAAGTCCAAGTTTTGCACTACAGTGATCTAGAAAGAGTAAAGGATTTTAATAAGTTTTAAAAGATATTCTCCTATGTTCATCATAGTAGCCATGGAGAGCAGCCTAGGTCAACTTATGGGCTGTCTCTTATACACATCTAGATGTGTATAAGAGACAGGCTGTTGGTTGAGCTGTTGTTACAACTGATGGTTTTCCTGTGGTTACAACTGATGGTACACCTGTTGTTACAGCTGGTGGTTGAGCTGTTGTAACAACTGATGGATGACCTGTTGTTATAGTTGTTGGTTCAGCTGTTGTTACAATTGAGGGTTTTCCTGTGGTTACAATTGATGGTTGACCTGTTGTTACAGCTGGTGGGCGAGCTGTTGTCACAACTGATGGTTGACCTGTTGTTACAGTTGGTGGTTGTGATGTTGTCACAACTGATGGTTGACCTGTAGTCATAGCTGTTTGGTGAGCTGTTGTTACAGCTGATGGCTGACTTGTTGTTATAGCTGTTGGTTGAGCTGTTGTTACAACTGATGGTTTCCCTGTCGTTACAACTGATGGTACACCTGTTGTTACAGCTGGTGGTTGAGCTGTTGTAACAACTGATGTTTGACCTGTTGTTATAGTTGTTGGTTCAGCTGTTACAACTGATGGTTTTCCTGTGGTTACAACTGATGGCATGCCTGTTGTTGCAATTGAAGGTTTACCTGTGGTTACAACTGATGGCTGACCTGTTGTTACTGCTGGTGGTTGACCTGTAGTCATACCTGTTTGGTGAGCTGTCGTTACAGCTGATGGTTGACCTGTTGTCATAGCTGTTGGTTGAGCTGTTTTCACAACTGATGGTACACCTGTTGTTACAGCTGGTGGTTGAGCTGTTGAAACAGCTGATGGTTTGGCTGTAGTCACAGCTGTCGTTTGAGCTGTAGTCACAATTGATGGTTGACCTGTTGTCATAGTTGTTGTTTGAACCTTTGCAGGGCATCCAATTAATTCAAATCTAAAGCTGGGCTCTTTTCCTTCAAAATCCTCTATTTTGAGGCGCAAGAACCTTGTTTGAATTGGTTCTGGTAACCCAATTTTTTTAATCTCAAAATCATTATCATTTGCAGGCAAATAATATGGAGTGTCGTTATCATCCAGGTATCTTCTATAAACTGCACCATCAGGACTCATCTGAGCAGTTAAAGTTTTGACATATGATCCTGAGGTTATCCCACCACCTTGTACAAGGATAGCTGTTATTATGTAGGTTGATAGAAGATCGACTGTGAATGATGGAGCTGTATCATTCTGTTTTGGTACCCATGCAGTGTTGCCATTTCCATCTACAGGGCTATTGAGTGCAACATTACTGACACTGTTCCCATCTTCTGTTGATGAGGCTGATAACTGGTGTGGCTGGATGGTTCCATCTTCAAGTCCAAGTTTTGCACTACAGTGATCTAGAAAGAGTAAAGGATTTTAATAAGTTTTAAAAGATATTCTCCTATGTTCATCATAGTAGCCATGGAGAGCAGCCTAGGTCAACTTATGGGAGTCACTAAAGTATGGGGATTTTATATCTGCGGTCTACATCTCTGCTTGTCTCTTGCTCAGTTGGAGCACTGGAATTCTAAGTATTGTACAGAATCTGATTGAACGTTTATGAAGTGCTTTTCTGTGTTTCGTCCTGCTGAAAATGAAAACAAATAATTCTTCTCTTTGCACGGCTGATAATAATAATAATACATACTGTATGTTTGGTGAATACACACAAATTGACGTAAATATGTGTAAAGCTGTTCAAAGTATTTTTTCAACATTGATGATAAAACTAAAAATATGTCATTTATAGATAGTATGAATTATAGGTATCTGAAAATTCTGCAGTTTTGGTTCCATCATTATTCTTTCCAATAAGTTTTCAGGAATATTATAAGTGGTTATTACGCTTACATAACACGAGATATGAGAGCTTAAACATCTCTTTTTAAAACACAGACCATTGCAGGAAATTGCAATTTTAAATCCTCGGCTGAATAGTAAGAAAAGTACATGCTATGACTACTACCAGTCAAGATCAGTAACACTACCAAGCTACACATACAGAACAACAGCACAACAATACTATATACTGCATAATTACCTTCAATCTCAGTGGTTGCCTCTAAAACCGTTGTTGGTGGCACAGTTGTTCCTAGATGAAATAAAACAATTAATCAATACAAAAAATAATGCAGATGAACATAAAAATAATATATGAGAATTTAACATGACTGTATCAACCTAATGAAAGTCTAATTTCATTAAATTACATTGACTATTACTAATTCACTATACTACAATGGACAATGTTTATATAAAAATAATAAACTCAGTAGTATACCAACTTAACTTTACATAACTGGTCCTGTATTTGAGGCAACAAATTTCACTTTCTAAAATTACATTTATCATGTTATTACTGACATCATCG
>NW_022705125.1:861530-865577 GCF_011630105.1 Anneissia japonica | reverse complement strand
ATATATATATAACAGCTTAGATCTATCCATAGGGGGAAACTAAAACAATGAAAAGGGTTAAAAACAGTACGTTAAGGCGAAAGTAGTGTCGCTAAGGGGAAACTTAAACGACGTTAAGGCGAAATTATAGACAAAAGAGTTTCCCCTTAAGAGCCGAATAAAGGAATAAAGGTATATATATATATATATATATATGTGTGTGTGTGTGTGTGTGGGTGTGTGTGTGTGTGTGTGTGTGCGTGTGTGTGTGTGTGTGTGTGTAAATCTATCATACATTATATATATGGGAGAAATAAAACAAACACCATACCACATCCTATTTCATCAGAATAGTCAGAGCAATCTTGAACTCTGTTACAAAGTCTATCAGACTCAATACACTCCCCACTTCCACAACGGAACTGCCTGGCAGCACATGTAGTAGGTACTGTTCCAAACATGGTTGTTACCATTGTCCTCTGAGCAACTTCAGTGAAGAAAAAAAATTTTCAAAACTGTCATGTAAATTATTTATTCCATAGTAAATATAATCTACTATCAACAAATTTAGTGAAGTTACAACAATTCAAAGCTCAATCATTGCTACTATCATCCAATTTTTTTCAAGCATACCTCATATGATAGTGTAACTTCATTTAGTGTACAGTTTATATTATTTTAAGATAAATCTGTGCATTCTAAAGTCTAAGGCAATAATATAATACAGTGTTTGAATCTAATGATATAATTATTAGATGTATGACATTTGTACTTAATTTAGATTAAAAATGCACTGCTAAATAATAAAATATTTTAAGTTGCTTAATATGTAAATTTGTAAATATAAAGTAGTCAAGAATACGTTAGTCAACTGCTCTAAGCTAACAATATTTTAAGTTTCTTATAACTAACTGTACAATTCAAAACACTGTATGATACCAAAAATCACTGTCTATTAGTAAAAATTTAAATAATATTTTTACTATACACTATTCCTTTGCATAGGCCCTTAAACTGGTTGGTAATCAATGTAAGAATTTTTGTAGTAAAGTGTCTGTAAATCAGCAAAACCAATTATCTTCAATCTGTTTCTGGTTGGAAGTTAACAAAATATTTGATCCTTTTTAGGTTTTACTTTAGTGGAAAAATGCAACTATAAATATCTATACTCAGTAAACCATTTGATTAATAGCAGATTTAAAAAAAAACAGAGGGTCAGCTTTGAGCAAATAGACTTTATATTTAAAACATGCGGCAGTGACTATTAGGTAATGTATAAAATATAAAGTAGTTAGGAAAACGATAGGCAAACTGCTCTGAAAGCAATTCCAATTTAATTCAGTTTAATTATTCACAAAATCTTTAGAAACAATGATATTCAGAGACAAAAATCAAACCTTCAGTTGTAGTAATTTTTGGTTCACCGGTTGTTACATAAGATGGTTGGCCGGTTGTCTGAACTGTTGGTTGAGCTGTTGTTATGACAGATGGTTGAACTGTAGTCGGAGAAGCTGTAGTTACTGCAGCTGTAAATATAGCTATTTCTGTACTTTGAGTAAGATGTAAGATTGATGTAGTTCCAAATGGAGCTGTAGTCACAACGGATTGTTGTCCTGTTGTCACAGCAGTAGGATGAGCTGTGGATATAGCAGATGGTTGACCTGTTGTCACAATTGATGGTTGGCCAGTAGTTATCAATGGTTGAGCTGTAGTAATAACTGATGGTTGACCTGTCGTTATGCCTGTTGGTTGAGCAGTAGTAACTACAGACGGTTGGCCTGTTGTTACAACTGATGGTTGGCCAGTAGTAATTGGTGGTTGAGCAGTAGTTACGACTGATGTTTGGCCTATTGTTGTTATACCTGTTGGTTGAGCTGTAGTAATTACAGATGGTGGACTTGTTACAGCTGATGGCTGGCCAGTAGTTACTGATAGTTGAGCTGTAGTAACAACTGATGGTTGACCAGTTGTTATAACTGATGGTTGGCCAGTAGTTATTGGTGGTTGACCTGTAGTAACAAGTGATGGATGTCCTGTTGTTACAACTGACGTTTGCCCAGTGGTTATTGGTGGTTGAGCTGTAGTTACAACTGATGATTGGCCTGTTGTTATACCTGCTGGTTGAGCTGTAGTAACTACAGGTGGTTGGCCTGTTGTTACAACTGATGGTTGGCCTGTAGTTCTACCTGTTGGTTCAGCCGTAGTAACTACAGGCGGTTGGCCTGTTGTAACAATTGACGGTTGTCCAGTAGTTATTAATGGTTGAGCGGTAGTAATAACTGATGGTTGACCTGTTGTTATACCTGTAGGTTGAGCTGTAGTAAATACAGACGGTTGGCCTGTTGTCACAACTGATGGTTGGCCAGTAGTTATTGGTTGTTGAGCTGTAGTAACAACTGATGGTTCACCTGTTGTTAAAACTGATGGTTGGCCAGTAGTAATTGGTGGTTGAGCAGTAGTTACAACTGATGTTTGGCCTTTTGTTGTTATACCTGTTGGCTGAGCTGTAGTAATTACAGATGGTGGACCTGTTGTAACTGATGGTTGGCCAGTAGTTGGTGGTTGAATAGTAGTAACAACTGATGGTTGACCTGTTGCAACTGTAGGTTGAGTTGTAGTTACACCTGATGGTTGGCCTGTTGTTACAACTGATGTTTGACTTGTTGTTATACCTGCTTGTTCAACTGTAGTAGCTACAGACGATTGGCTGGTTGTCACAATTGATGGTTGGCCAGTAGTTATTGGTGGTTGAGCTGTAGTAATAACTGATGGTTGGCCTGTTGATATACCTGTTGGTTGAGCTGTAGTAACTGAAGAAGGTTGGCTAGTAGTTATTGGTGGTTGAACTGTAGTAACAACTGATGGTTGACCTGTTGTTACAACTGAAGGTTGGCCTGTTGTTACAACTGATGGTTGACCAGTAGTCATTGGCGATTGAGCTGTAGTTACAACTGATGGTTGGCCTGTAGTTATACCTGTTGGTTCAGCTGTAGTAATAACTGATGGTTGACCTGTGGTTACAACTGATGGTTGACCTGTTGTAACTGTAATTTGAGCCGTAGTAATTACAGATGGTGAGCCTGTTGTTACAACTGATGGCTGGCCAGTAGTTATTGGTGGTTGAGCTGTAGTAACAACTGACGTTTGACCTGTTGTTGCAGCTGATGGCTGGCCAGTAGTTATTGGCGGTTGAGCTGTACTAGCAACTGATGGTTGACCTGTAGTAAGTGTAGGTTGAGCTGTAGTTATGCCAGATGGTTGGCCTGTTGTTGCAACTAATGTTTGACCTGTTGTTATACCTGTTGGTGCAGCTGTAGTGACTAAAGATGGTTGGCCTGTTGTTACAACTGGTGGTTGGCCTGTAGTTATTGGCGGTTGAGCAGTAGTAACAACTGATGGTTGTCCTGTTGTAACTGCAGGTTGAGGTGTAGTAACTATAGATGGTTGGCCTGTTGTTACAACTGATGGTTGGCCAGTCGATATTGGTGGTTGAGCAGTAGTTGCAACATATGTTTGGCCTGTTGTTGTTATACCTGTTGGTTTAGCTGTAGTAACTACAGACGTTTGGCCTGTAGTTCCAACTGATGGTTGACCTGTTGTAACTGTAGGTTGAGCTGTAGTAACAACTGAGGGTTGACGTGTGGTTACAACTAATGGTTGACCTGTTGTAACTGTAGGTCGAGACGTAGTAAATACAGATGGTGAGCCTGTTGTTACAACTGATGGCTGGCCAGTAGTTATTGGTGGTGGAGCAGTAGTTACAACTAATGGTGGACCTGTCGTTATGCCTGTTGGTTGAGCTGTAGTAACTACAGACGGTTGGCCTGTTGTCACAACTGATGGCTGGCCAGTAGTTATTGGTGATTGAGCTGTTGTAACAACCGATGGTTGACCTGTTGTAATTACACCAGATGGCTGGCCTGTTGTTACAACTGATGGATGGCTGGTAGCTATTGATGGTTGAGAAGTAGTTACAACTGATGCTTGGCCTGTTGTTATACCTGTTGGTTGAGCTGTAGAAATTACAGATGGTGGGCCTGTTGTTACAACTGATGGTTGGCCAGTAGT
>NW_022705125.1:842445-860957 GCF_011630105.1 Anneissia japonica | reverse complement strand
ATGGTTTGCCTGTTGTCACAACTGATGGTTGGCCAGTCGTTATTGGTGGTTGAGCAGTAGTTGCCACAGATGTTTGGCCTGTTGTTGTTATACCTGTTGGTTCAGCTGTCGTGACTAAAGACGGTTGGCCTGTTGTTACAACTGGTGGTTGACCAGTAGTTATTGGTGGTTGAGCAGTAGTAACAGCTGATGGTTGTCCTGTTGTAACTGTAGGTTGAGGTGTAGTAACTACTGATGGTTTGCCTGTTGTTACAACCTGTGGTTGGCCAGTAGTTATTGGTGGTTGAGCAGTAGTTACAACTGATGGTTGACTTGTCGTTATGCCTGTTGATGGTTGACCTGTCGTTAAACCTGTTGGTTTAGCAGTAGTAACTATGGATGGTTGAGCTGTTGTTACTACTGATGGTTGGCCAGTAGTTATAGGTGGTTGAGCTGTAGTAACAACTGATGGTTGGCCTGTTGTTGCAACTGATGGTTGACCTGTTGTTATACCTGTTGGTACAGCTGTTGTGACTAAAGACGGTTGGCCTGTTGTTGCACCTGGTGGTTGGCCAGTAGTTATTGGTGGTTGAGCAGTAGTAACAACTGATGGCTGTCCTGTTGTAACTGTAGGTTGAGGTGTAGTAACTACTGACGGTTTGCCTGTTGTTACAACCTGTGGTTGGCCAGTAGTTATTGATGGTTGAGCAGTAGTTACAACTGATGGTTGACCTGTCGTTATGCCTGTTGGTTGAGCAGTAGTAACTATAGATGTTTGACCTGTTGTTATAACTGATGGTTGGCCAGTCGTTATTGGTGGTTGAGCAGTAGTTGCCACAGATGTTTGGCCTATTGTTGTTATACCTGTTGGTTCAGCTGTAGTAACAACTGATGGTTGACCTGTGGTTACAACTGATGGTTGACCTGTTGTAACTGTAGGTTGAGCTGTAGTAACAACTGATGGTGAGCCTGTTGTTATAACTGATGGATGGCCAGTAGTTATTGGTGGTTGAGCAGTAGTTACAACTGATGGTTGACTTGTCGTTATGCCTGTTGATGGTTGACCTGTCGTTAAACCTGTTGGTTTAGCAGTAGTAACTATGGATGGTTGAGCTGTTGTTACTACTGATGGTTGGCCAGTAGTTATAGGTGGTTGAGCTGTAGTAACAACTGATGGTTGGCCTGTTGTTGCAACTGATGGTTGACCTGTTGTTATACCTGTTGGTTCAGCTGTTGTGACTAAAGACGGTTGGCCTGTTGTTACAACTGGTGGTTGGCCAGTAGTTATTGGTGGTTGAGCAGTAGTAACAACTGATGGCTGTCCTGTTGTAGCTGTAGGTTGAGGTGTAGTAACTACTGACGGTTTGCCTGTTGTTACAACCTGTGGTTGGCCAGTAGTTATTGGTGGTTGAGCAGTAGTTACAACTGATGGTTGACCTGTCGTTAAACCTGTTGGTTGAGCTGTAGTAATCACAGATGGTGGACCTGTTGTTACAACTGATGGCTGGCCAGTAGTTGGTGGTTGAGTAGTCGTGACAACTGATGGTTGACCTGTTGTAACTGTAGGTTGAGCTGAAGTAACAACTGATGGTTGGCCTGTGGTTACAACTGATGATTGACCTGTCGTTACACCTGCTGGTTCAGCTGTAGTAGCTTCAGACGGTTGGCTGGTTGTCACAATTGATGGTTGGCCAGTAGTTATTGATGGTTGACCTGTCGTTATACCTGTTGGTTGAGCTGTAGTAACTATGGATGGCTGGCCTGTTGTTACTACTGATGGTTGGCCAGTAGTTATTGGTGGTTGAGCAGTAGTAACAACTGATGATCGACCTGTTGTTATCGTAGGTTGAGTTGTAGTTACACCAGATGGCTGGCCTGTTGTTATAACTGATGGATGGCTGGTAGTTATTGGTGGTTGAGCTGTAGTAACAATTACTGATGATTGACCTGTTGTAACTGATGGTTGACCTGTTGTAACTGTAGGTTGACCAGTAGTAACCTCAAACGGTTTGCCTGTTGTCACAGCTGATGGTTGGCCAGTAGTTATAGGTGGTTGAGCTGTAGTAACAACTGATGGTTGAATTGTTGTTACAACTGATGGTTGGCCAGTAGTTATTGGTGGTTGAGCAGTAGTTACAACTGATGTTTGACCTGTTGTTGTTATACCTGTTGGATGAGCTGTAGTAATTACAGATGGTGGACCTGTTGTTACAACTGATGGCTGGCCAGTAGTTGGTGGTTGAGTAGTAGTTACAACTGATGGTTGACCTGCTGTAACTGTAGGTTGCAACTGATGGTTGACCTGTTGTTATACCTGTTGGTTGAGATGTAGTAACTAGAGATGGTTGGCCTGTTGTTACAACTGATGGTTGACCTGTTGTTATACCTGTAGTAACTACAGATGGTTGGCCTGTTGTCACAACTGATGGTTGGCCAGTCGTTATTGGTGGTTGAGCAGTAGTTGCAATAGATGTTTGGCCTGTTGTTATTATACCTGTTGGTTGAGCTGTAGTAATTACGGATGGTTGGCCTGTAGTTCCAACTGATGGTAGACCTGTTGTAACTGTAGGTTGACCAGTAGTAACCTCAAATGGTTTGCCTGTTGTCACAACTGATGGTTGGCCAGTAGTTATAGGTGGATGAGCTGTAGTAATTACAGATGGTGGACCTGTTTTTACAACTGATGGCTGGCCAGTAGTTGGTGGTTGAGTAGTAGTGACAACTGATGGTTGACCTGTTGTAACTGTAGGTTGAGCCGTAGTAATAACTGATGGTTGGCCTGTGGTTACAGCTGATGGTTGACCTGTTGTTACACCTGCAGGTTCAGCTGTAGTAGCTTTAGACGGTTGGCTGGTTGTCACAATTGATGGTTGGCCAGTAGTTATTGGTGGTTGAGCTGTAGTAACAACTGATGGTTGACTTGTTGTTATACCTGTTGTTAAAGCTGTAGTAACAACTGATGATTGAACTGTGGTTACAAATGATGGTTGACCTGTTGTAACTGTAGGTTGACCTGTAGTTACACCAGATGGTTGGCCTGTTGTTACAACTGATGGTTGACCTGTTGTTATACCTGTAGTAACTACAGATGGTTGGCCTGTTGTCACAACTGATGGTTGGCCAGTCGTTATTGGTGGTTGAGCAGTAGTTGCAACAGATGTTTGGCCTGTTGTTATTATACCTGTTGGTTGAGCTGTAGTAATTACAGATGGTTGGCCTGTAGTTCCAACTGATGGTAGACCTGTTGTAACTGTAAGTTGAGCCGTAGTAATTACAGATGGTGAGCTTGTTGTTACAACTGATGGCTGGCCAGTAGTTATTGGTGGTTGAGCTGTAGTAACAACTGATGGTTGACCTGTTGTTGCAGCTGATGTTTGGCCAGTAGTTATTGGCGGTTGAGCTGTAGTAGTTCTACCTGTTGGTTCAGCTGTAGTGACTAAAGACGGTTGGCCTGTTGTTACAACTGGTGGTTGGCCAGTAGTTATTGGCGGTTGAGCAGTAGTGACAACTGATGGTTTTCCTGTTGTAACTCTAGGTTGAGGTGTAGTAACTACAGATGGTTGACCTGTTGTTATACCTGTTGGTTCAGCTGTACTGACTAAAGGCGGTTGGCCTGTTGTTACAACTGGTGGTTGGGCAGTAGTTATTGGCAGTTGAGCAGTAGTGACAACTGATGGTTGTCCTGTTGTAACTCTAGGTTGAGGTGTAGTAACTACAGATGGTTGTCCTGTTGTTAGTACTGATGGTTGGCCAGTAGTTATTGGTGGTTGAGCAGTAGTAACAACTGATGGTTGACCTGTTGTTATACCCGTTGGTTCAACTGTAGTAACTACAGACGGTTGGCCTGTTGTCGCAACTGATGGCTGGCCAGTAGTTATTGGTGGTTGAGCTGTAGTAACAATTGATGGTTGTCCTGTTGTAACTGTAGGTTGAGCTGTAGTAACAACTGATGGTTTGCCAGTAGTTATTGGTGGTTGAGCAGTAGTTACAACTGATGGTTGACCTGTCATTTGTGCTGTAGTAACTATAGAAGGTTGACCTGTTGTTAATACTGATGGTTGGCCAGTAGTTATTAGCGGTTGAGCTGTAGAAACAACTGATGGTTGACCTGTTGTTATACCTGTTGGTAAAGCTGTAGATACACCAGATGGTTGGCCTGTTGTTGCGACTGATGGTTGACCTGTTGTTATACCTGTTGGTTGAGATGTAGTAACTAGAGATGGTTGGCCTGTTGTTACAACTGATGGATGGCTAGTAGCTACTGGTGGTTGAGCAGTAGTTACAACTGATGGCTGGCCTGTAGTAATTGGTGGTTGAGCTGTAGTAATAACTGATGTTGGACCTGTTGTTACTGATGGTTGACCTGTTGTTGCAACTGACGGTTGACCTGTTGTTACAACTGATGGTTGACCTGTTGTTATAACTGATGGTTGGCCAGTAGTAACTGGTGGTTGAGCTGTAGTAACAATTGATGGTTGACCAGTTTTAACTGTAGGTTGAACTGTAGTAACTACAGATGGTTGGCCTGTTGTTACAACTGATGGTTGGGCAGTAGTTATTAGTGGTAGAGCAGTAGTTACAGCTGATGGTTGAGCTGTTGTTATACCTGTTGGTTGAGCTGTGGTAACTACAGATGGTTGGCCTGTTGTTACAACTGATGGTTGTCCAGTAGTTATTGGTGGTTGAGCCGTACTAACAACTGATGGTTGTCCTGTTGTAACTGCTATAGGTTGAGCTGTAGTATGTACAGATGGTTTAGTTGTTGTTACAAATGATGGTTGGCCAGTAGTTATTGGTGGTTGAGCAGTAGTTACAACTGATGGTTGACCTGTTGTTATGCCTGTTGGTTGAGCTGTAGTAACTACAGATTGTTGAGCTGTAGTAACAACTGATGGTTGGCTAGTAGTTGCTGGTGGTTGAGCTGTAGTAACCACTGATGGTTGGCTAGTAGTTGCTGGTGGTTGAGCTGTAGTAACAACTGATGGTTGGCCAGTAGTTGCTGGTAGTTGAGCTGTAGTAACAACTGATGGTTGGCTAGTAGTTGCTGGTGGTTGAGCTGTAGTAACAACTGATGGTTGGCTAGTAGTTGCTGGTGGTTGAGCTGTAGTAACAACTGATTGTTGTCCTGTTGTTACACCTGTTGGTTGAGCTGTAGTTATACCAGATGGTTGGCCAGTAGTTATAATTGGTGGTTGAGCAGTAGTTACAACTGATGGTTGAGCTGTAGTTATAACTGGTGGTTGAGCTGTTGTTGTAATAGGCAAATAAGATGTTGTCGTTTGGAAAACACAACCTATTTCATCGCTTGCATTAGGACAATCCAATATGTTATCACACCTTCTTTCAATGTTAATGCAAACATCCAATCCTGTACACTGCCATTCGTATATTGTACAGCCGATTTGTGTTGTCGTTGGTGTAGTTCCTAGAAGCAAGAAATTTAGGGCTTTTTAAACTAGAGAAAATACCCTGAGATATTGATATTCTACAGATCAGTATTTATGTTGCTTGTGACTGAAACACTTACCTACATAATCCAATAAAAAATCCAGTAAAACACCTCTCATTGAATTAAAAAAAAATTATCCTCTTAGTGTGCTGATGCTAATTACCATGTTGAGGATGACAATGTTCTATTTACATTAATATACTATTGATTGGCATTAAACAAAATGTCATCAGTGGTTT
Organism: Anneissia japonica; assembly: GCF_011630105.1. Classification (NCBI taxonomy): domain Eukaryota; kingdom Metazoa; phylum Echinodermata; class Crinoidea; order Comatulida; family Comatulidae; genus Anneissia; species Anneissia japonica. Next base: position 855,290 of record NW_022705125.1, on the reverse strand, counting down.
TTCTTTGTAAAATTCTTAAAATTTACGTTGCCACCTTTGTTTGGAAGAAATTGTGCTCTTGTAGGCTCTAAAGATAAGTGTCTAATGCTGGCCACTTACAGTAATTAAAGCCATATGTATTTGAAAATGGATTGGCGAAGCGAGAACGGTTTGGTGTTCAAACCTCAAAGTCAGAATTTCAGTCCTTGAGCCATGAGTGGCTAGATTTGCCACAAAGTTCCTCATTATTATTATTTTTTCTTATTCTGGATAGCACCATCAACAAGCAAGTTAATTTTGAGAAAAAAGAAATCGAGTATTGGCCATCAAACAAATTAGGTATGGCACACAATAAGCTCAATAAAGAGTGAGTAAACCAAAATTAGGGCCCAAAATTAGAACCCAGGCTAATGAGTGGCGTAATGGTGAGCTCTGGAGCTCGGGGGGTGAAAACGTTTTAGGGTCCATGAACTTCATTCTATTAAATGACTTGAAAACATAATGAACAGTTAGGCTGAAAAGGCTGCTTTAAAGGTAATGTCAGTATTGTATGGAATATAATAAATTGTAGTTAATTTACATGATTACACATATGCATAAATTCCCAGAGGATTTTTTCTCCGACCAGAGTGTTTTTTTTAATGAAAATTCAAACACAACCTAAATGTTTGTAACTCGTTGTTAAAGCCCATGAAAGGGGTTATAGAGTACTACAGTTTTACATCACGATATACGTGATACTACTTCGTTGCCATCATTGCAAAATGCGTTCAAAAGGATGCCATTTTCCCCACTGACAAACCATTGATCCCAATTTCCAACATAATTATTAGGATGTTGTATCTTAGTTTTTCTTTGTAAATTTTAATTGATGATTAAATGCGTGTTCGATAACTAATATATTGAAACAGGTTATATTTTCATTGCGAATTTTTTAGGCTCAGTACGGACTCCAAAGCGCGTATGCGGATTTTATAAGTCCGCAATGACGATATAACGTGTTATGAGAGCTTTTGTATTTTTAGTACATTTTGATGGTAAAATTTAAGATTTCAAAATGCCTATTCCAGAAGGCCTATTAAGTCATTCAGACATAATGAACGGTAACCAACTTCTGGTTTGCGACAGAGTGCACCACCTGGAGTTGTGATGACACGACTGTGGTACTCTATACATTAGAGAAGAAATTAAAAGAAAAAACAACTTACCACAGAACTTTTCATCTGAGCCATCACCACAATCATTAATATTGTTACAAATAGCTCCATTTAGTCCTCCTGGAACACACTCTCCATTGTCACAAGTAAATTCATTTGCATTGCATTCTGTGTTAGGTGTTGTTATAAATTCAGTAGTAGCTATTTGAAAAAAGAAATATTTTAAACAGTTTCAATAAGGCCTATGAAAATGTTTGCTACATAAATATAAGAATCTAGAGAAAACATCATTTAATGAAGGTGGTCAAATAAAGGATAGCTTATAAACTTCGATTCTATTATAACTCTAATATAACGTTAATTTTTGTGAAGAGAAACATTGTTATTTTGTTTTTGAGAAAAATTCTTTTTTAACCTATAATAGGCTTGAAAGACATCCATCGTAAATGATGTGTCACACCATAATGATTAAATTTTATGCTTGATTTTGAAGATTGTACGGATGTATATTAATGGTGGTGGTTGACAGAAAAAAAATTTTCAAGATTTATAATATACTTACTACAAAATTCCTCATCTTCTCCATTTGCACAATCTTCTGTTCCATCACACACCGCGGAATTGAACAAACATCTTCCATCAAGACAGGTATATTCAGCACAAGTCACCTCTGATATAAAAGAAGAATTTTCTAAATTAGGAACGTTTTTATTGCATAACAAAGGATACTATCAAAACTATTGAGTATTTGTTATTTTATTAAAATCAATGTAATATTATAACTTAATAATAATACTTTAATAATAAATAACCCTATAAATATCCAATCTAAGTAGGCTTACCACAAACATTAGCATCTTCATCACTTCCATCTCTACAATCTTCTGTTCCATCACAATGGTCAATGATATCAATACATTCACCATCATCACAGGTGAATTCTTCAGTTGTACAAGTCCTGGGTCTTGTTATCTTTTCTGTGGTTGTGTAGATACCAGTAGTTGGCACAAACTCGGTTGGAATGCTAGTGGTTGTGGTAATGGTTGTAGTTGGTAGCATAGTGGTTGTTGGTATTGGCGTTGTGGTTGGCAGAGCTATAATGACCACAAGAAAAATATTATTTTAAAGCACTATGCTAATACACAAGCTATTTTTATGACTATATACCTACTGTACGTAAAATAATTAATTACTGTCTCTTCAAAAAGTTGGGATTTTCAAAAAAAATAGTTCTATTACAAGAGGCTATTTATTACTAAATGATCCAAAAACATGAAATATAAATGCATAGCCTTTCTAGATGAAGAGGTGAGACCAGGGCTTAAAGCTTTGTCTACACTATCAAATATTATGTGAGAAAAAAATGCGATGAGCCCATATATGGGTACAATGGCGTCATATCACATATTATCAAATTGTATCAAAAAAAAGTTGAACAACTCTTATGTTCTGTCACATTTTACGTGAAGCTTTTTTGATAAAATTTGATAGTGTAGACAAAGCTTAAGATTTAAAATTGTAATTTTTCACCTTTAAAATTGTAAAATTTTGGTAAGGGTGACTCTAATATTTCAGGCATCAAAATGGATTGATGGCAAATTACCTGTGGTCTTGCATGCAGCTTCATCTTCCTCTGATGTGCAATCAATGTTACCATCACAGAGTTGACTTTGATCAACACATTCACCAGTTGTACAACTAAATTTTCCAGTTTCGCAAGCTGTTGATAAACAATACCAATAATACAGATAACGACAATGGCAATGATAATAATTTTTAAAAAAAACACAAGACCATTAAAAATAAGGACATTAATAATAAGCATTATTTTTCATCAAGACAAAATTAAAATGCATTAATAATAGTTAAAAATTTGGCATTAAGTCGAAGTTTGCCCAAACCTTATATAAATTACGTATATTAAATTAAGGAAAATAACTAAATTACTAAGGCGGGAATTATTTTTTTTTATTAATCCAGAAACAAGCCATACTTGTAAGGGATTCTTCAGACAAGGTTTATAAAGGAATAAAATAACAAAAACAAAAAAAATCTATATAATTACATTGCAGACTTCTTTTTATTACGATAATTAGGTCACCAGTATTTTTATTCTTCACAAACAGAAGGTTTATGTTGTCTGAGAAATGTGACGTCAAACAGTAACACCCTATACCGTCCATTAATTATCACGCTAAAGAAATTTCCATATTTATATTAATATGACACGAATGTGTTTGTGATTGCAGTTAATGATTCAATTGACCAACTTATTTATTTAGCAGAAACATTTCTTTTACTTACGGCAGTCCATCTCATCACTTCCATCAGAACATTGCTTTACACCATCACAGACCTCCAATTCTTGAAGACACTGATTGCAATCACCGCAAACAAAACTTCCCTCACAAGTACAGTCTAAGAAAGAAAAAATAAATAAATAAAATAAAAATAAGCCTGGGCTGATCATTTCTTTTCTCTCTATTACCGGAATTGTCTCTTCTAAAGACAGATTAAATGTAGGTTTAAAATTAAAACTTCAATGTTTAGTTCAATTTTTAATAGACTTTTACTTCTAGATTTACCACGGAGTGTGACTTTAAATTGTTTTTGTTTTTTTTTTTTTATTATCTGAATGTTGAATAGCAAATATAAAAGAGAATATATTATGTTACTTACTACAGCCAAATTCATCACTCATATCACCACAATCATCATGACCATCGCAGCGATGTGTAATTGGCTGACATTCTCCAGATGCACAGACCATCTCACGAACAGTACATTCATAACCTGACAAATAAAAAAAATTGTATATATTTCAGTTGATAGTTATTTAAACGAGAAAATTTACGGAAATCAACGAATAATTGTCATTTTAACAGAAATAAATTCATGGGTTTTATGTAAAAGTAATAAAATGAGTTAACACCTTTTTTATACTTTTAATCTGGCAAATACATGTTATTGGCCCATTATATTGGTATAATAATTAAGACATCATAGGGCCAAGACTGATTATATTCATTGCATAAATCTGTAGATAGAACTTTTTAGATATTATTTAGAAATTATTGTTTTTTTTACTCACAATCCGCCTCGTCGCTCCTATCATTAAAGCCACAATCAAGTTCTCCATCACATTGGAATGATTTTGGAATGCAATGTCCATTGTCACAAGTAAATTCATCTTCAGTACAAGTAGGAGGTCCTATGAAAATGGAAAATTAATAAATCAATAAAAAACTAATCTTATTATATATTTATTTCACAAATATTTGACTTACTGGATGTAAAATATGGATAACCTACAAAGTAAGAGATATATATTTTCAATTTTGCAGGTAATGAATTAAACAAAGACAATCTCTTGAGTTTTTTAAAAACGTTTACTGCGTCCATGCACTTTGACCATATTGCACTCAAGAATACGATACGATATTGCAATCAGTATTTCAACCATCCAGTTTAAACCCAAGAAGAGCAGCGATGGAGTAAAATCACAGTCTAGAGGTGTGAAAGTAACTCCTGATTTTAGCGCATAAATAGTTGCTACCACAAAACAAGCAGTTGGAGCTGTATTTTTCCAATTTGTTGTGATTTCTAATTTAGATCAATGTTGGCCTTACCACAACCATGTTCATCACTGTTGTCCAGACAGTCAGGTAGCCCATCACACTTAAAAGATCCATCAATGCAATGACCGTTATCACAGGTGAACTCATCTACACTGCATGTGTACACTATATTATAGAAAAAGATAAATTATTAAGTTGTGTTGATCACCATATAGTTTACAGCACCTCAACATTATATGATGGAGGAGGATGGAACCGAATGTTTACTAAAAAACCGGGGTCCTCAAATGAATACAGAATAGACCAGCAATTAGTTACTTCTGTCTGGTCTATTTGCATACCATATAGACAGGCCTATAGAATTACCTTCACTACAATAAAATGTCTATTTTTTGGTTTATGAAGTATACAATAAAATGTAGAATCTAAGACAGAAAATATTTTTATAAAACTACAAAAAGTTGAACAACCTACCACAATCTTCTTCATCACTTCCGTCGCCGCAATCATTAGCGCCATCACACGCCCAGCCGTGTGGAATACACCTTCCATTAGAACATGCAATTTCACTTGGGCTACAAGTAGGTTCTGCAATACCACAATGTTAATTTATTTTATTATAACTAAAATTAAACTAAATTGCTTTACATTAAAATGATATTTAAAAAAAAATTTAATCAATGTCATCTCTGGTGTATCAATCATGTTTATGATCAATCACAACACGGTCCTTTACACTATTGTATTGTGGGGACCTAACAACAATCAGGGGGCCGGGGTTAGCGGAACAATCGTTTATGTAATTACAAAATTTCAACGTTAAAAAGTTCTTACCTGGACATGGTTCTCCATAACAAACAAACTGTCCTTGAAAGCATGTGCTGAAGATATGAAAAAATAGTGATCAGATAGGCCATCTAATTGGCTGGTAATTAATTTATGATTTCTTTTTATAGTAGACCTAAACTTTTCTAAGTAGGTAAAAACTGAAATTTAGATCTGTGTGTCATCGAAAGTTCATAAATTATTTCAAACTTTTACATGACCAATTCATTTTTGTGTCTATGCCCCTCGGGGACAAAGACACTATGTTATGATATGGCAGTTAAAAATGTGTCATGTGTCATCTTTATCTACCTTATTACTGTAAAAAAGGCATAAATTAAAAATACAAGACCACACATTTCCTGATAACCAAATCCCATGTGGATACTTTATTAGTAAACATAATATAGGGCATAGGCACACGCTCCCGCTGGGTGCCTATTTTTCTTAATGAATTGGGTTTTTAAAAAATATTTTTGCATATTGTAAGCAACGGACAGCAATGAAATCACCCGCCTAGAAAGAATTGAAATGTCATCATACCTACTGCCATGTACAAGTAGACGTAAAGCACCAACTAAACGGTTACTAATATTCATATTGATGACAATGACAATGACAATGTTATTCAAATAAACTGACTAATTGTTCCTACCAATTTTGGCATTCCTTTGTAATGACAGTCCAAGGTGGATATTCGCCGTTGTCATAGAAACAAGGACATTCATCTGCCAGCACGCAGCCCTCATCTGGAAAAATAAAAATAATATTAACATAAATATATTTTGGCTACCAAACAGTATAAGTAATTAATCTAAAATCCTTATATCATCTATGCATTATTTTTTAAGATTGGTAAGATATATTACTCAGTTTATGCGTTCTCATTTACACATAGACACACTTCCCTTCCGACCCCAAAACAGCAGACTCATCAACCACACATACACAAGAAATTTTTAGTAATCAATTTTTAATGTTAAATGGCAAACATTACCTTGAGCAACATAGCCCTTTGGACAATGACAACCCTCGACGCATTCACTGCAATGCAACTGGGTCTCTCCACTAATGGTTTCACACGTCTGACGGCAAGTTGGCCCGCAAGCCATATATCGTAGACCCTTGTCGCATTGCATAGCTAAAACCAAAAGCAAGCATGTATAAATGTATTTTAACTTTATAGTTATACAATTTAGATAAGTATGAAATAGTGCAAGCTGTTATATCGATAAATCAATAACAATAAAGCCTTCTACTGCTACTACAGTACAATAATGGTAGATCAACTTACGACAGAGATCCTGAGATCTCCATGCGACGTAGACACCAGCATTATTACATTCTTTGTGTGTGTGTGTGTGTGTGTGTGTGTGTGTGTGTGTGTGTGTGTGTGTGTGTGTGTGTGTGTGTGTGTGTGTGTGTGTGTGTGTGTGTGTGTGTGTGTGTGTGTGTGTGTGTGTGTGTGTGTGTGTGTGTGTGTGTGTGTGTGTGTGTGTGTGTGTGTGTGTGTGTGTGTGTGTGTGTGTGTCTTAGTTGTGCTAAAAAATAAATTTGATTGCTTACTTTGTATATGTAATTTTGCATGTATATATTAGCTTTAATTAAAAATTGTATTGAGAAAAAATCCTCTTTTAATTACTTAAATGAAGAATTTGAAATAGTTTGAAAGAGCTTTAATAGTTACAGATTTATAAACACCAAAACACCAAACACCAAATGTTATATCACAGACCATTAATACTTTATGCACATAAGTTAAGCTGCATGCAAATACAGACTGGCACAAAATAACCGACACAGATGTATATATAAATGGGTGTACAACTTACCCACAGGCATCGTATGTGCAACGTTCAAAGTAAGAATTGGGTTCAACAAGCGCATGACACTCTGCAAACGTTGTATGTAGTATTATACTACAGTGTCGCATTGCCCATGTTTTACGTTGCGGATGAACCTAAGAGTAAGATAGTAAAACAATCAATGTTATTAAAACCTATTGCTAGAATTCCCATATTTTTCTGAGAACTTTAAAATCACCTTCTCCAAAGTTAATATAAATATTAGATCATGCAAGTAAAAATATAAAAAAAAAACTACTTTTATATTATATGTATTAGATTACTAAATTAAACAAGTTTTTGGTCAGACTACTAATTATATATAGTACCATTTATTACACATAAACCCTTATTACTTTTACTTTATTTATAAGTCCCTGTCCATGCAACAAAGTATACTGTACATGATTTTGTTCAGAGTATAAATTCTGAAATCACATTATCCTGTTCAAATTAAAATTATTATATAACCACTATCTCATTGTTATTAGAATTAACCACTGTTTTAATTACTGTACTGTTTGTTTAGTCAATTATAAAAGAAGCTTGATCTCAGACAACCAAACGTATACAGTTGCGGATTTAGGGGGGTGGGCTGGCCGGCCCCGCCTCCCCACCTCCCTCCCACTTTTGGAGGTAAAAAAAAAGAAAAAAAAATAAAAAGAAAAAAGGAAGAAAAAGAAAAGGACGGTGTTGTTTCGATCGGTCCAACTTTCGCACCCCCCCCCCCCCCGCCTTTTTTTTTGGACATCTCTGGATCCGTCCCTGCGTATACATTCATTGTTTGAAAGATTAAACTTACCTCGCAGGGACTCTCAAGGGACAATAGTGAGACATCAGGGCAGTTGTTCAGCACTTGCCAACTGTTGGCAAAGTTGTCTGGTGACTGCACAACCAACCCGGTTCTGGTGGAATAATCGTTAATTTGATCGCCGTTGAAATCTCCACACAGACCTTTAACTTTGCTGTTAAATTGTGGCTCGATGGTCACGTACAGTCTAGTTCCTAAGAAACAAATTGTCTTCACATTTGTTATCATGTTCATGTGCGGCCTTTATGTATTACAAATAAATTGGAACTTCCGAATGGATTTGTTTTTGATTGAAACTAGAAACTATTTGACAGAAGGTGATAGAAGCAATGAATTTTAAGAGAAGTTTAGCACAAAGAAGCTCTGTGAGTTTTAAATATTACAATTCACAATTAAATACCACTATTGGCAACAGGTTATACAGTATTACATGACGTTATTCTATGACGTGCATACTTGTATACATGGATAATATGATTACGTATAAAGTATAAGTATCCATTACCTCCATCCCATTTCACTCTCAAGCCCAGGTCACTGGTGACAATGTAAAAGAGGCCAGATTGCTCAATTCGCAGATTGCCATAGTACTTAGGCAGGGTAATTGGCACGTTATTAACTGTGATGTCAGATCCTCTAACCATGAACACCGTGATGTTCCCTATGTGGATATCAATTGCACGGGTGCATGTAATGCCGCTGCTCCCACACAACACAGTCGTCACGTCAATAGAGAAAGCTTGGTTCACCTCTTCTGCTAGGATGTACTGACAAGGCCCAGCGAATGTGTACATTCTACCATCAAATGTCGAGAAATGTCCTTCTCCAACCACGGAGCATGTTCCTTTAGGGACAACAAAGTGGAAAATATGTGAAGTAAATATTTAAAAAGCAATATTATGAGTTATATTTTCTCTATGTTACGGTACTTTTCTTACTTGAACAGTTTTAATTGGTATTACAACTTTCAGATTTTTCTATATTAATATTTTACTATGAATGTTATTTCTTTTCAAAACACTTAAAACTTCACTGGTAAAATCCAGACAAGAAATGTTTGCTTCTGTTTTTATAATTAATAATTAATAATAATCAACAATACATAGTGTTTTTGGAAAGTATTTTTCTTAATTTATTTTAGGCAAAATAAACTATGCGTCAGCCGAAGGTTACCTCTGCCCCCCACCCCATCGGTGAGAAAAAAAAATGTATATGTATTTTTAACATATTAATAGACCCCAAAAACGAATAAATAAGCTTTTGAAACCCCTAAATTGTCATATTTGTCAAAGGCTTCGCCCCCAGGAACACTTTCGAAATGTTTTGAGCGACGCCCGACCATACCCGCTTCTTTTGGTCGGGAACATCGCCCCCCCACCCACCGGGCGGGGATCTCGGACCCACCCGTCGGAAAAATCCTAGCGCCACCACTACTTCTGCCGGCACTGAATTTGTTCGCATTATGGCAAGATTGGAATTCGAGCCGCATAGCATACAGCTCCATACGATCACAAATATCAAATTGAATTTTTTTACTTACCTGAACATTGTTCTGTAGTACAGTCCCACATTCTGCCATGACATGTGCTAAGAATTCAGAAAAAAAAACCCTTATCCTCATTTTCTTGTTACTTGGCCTTTCAATATTTGCTTTTGAATTTTCGTGATTTCATTGTGTAAATTTTTTAATTGTTTTAAATGTTCGAAATATGTTAATCAATGTGTTTATTTTGTTTATTGCAAGCTACAATAAGTAGATAACTAAAAAGTTGTATTTATCTCATTTTGTCTTATTCTGTCTTATATAGGCTACCTAATTTTATACGTATATACATAAACGAGGAAACTGAGAGACTGTGTAATAAACATAAAATACTTACCACGTGTTGCAAGCGTCGGGTTGCATAGTTTCACCACTGTTGTATCGGATACCTCCATGAAGACAAGGGCAATTTTCAGGCAAAACACAAGTATCGTACTAGATGAAAAATGGAAAGATATGCAGTACTGTAGTCAGCTATAAAACTGATAAGTTGGATACCCTTATTCAAATGTAACCAATGGTTAGAATGTTTCAAAATACAGCATGCTATAGTAATTTATCGGTACCGTAACCATTGGAAGAAAAGCGATGGACTTGAACCAGGAAATACATCCGATGGTTTAGTGTAGGCCTACACACAATGGGTCACCACTAATTTAGCAAACTGAGCTATGCTACTCTACCGTTTGCCTTTTGTCAAGATATATAGGGAATAAAAGTAGTACTTACAGCAAGCACATAATTCTCAGGACATTCACAACCTGACCGCGTCGAGCCTGAACATGGTTGATAGTTGTCATAATTTCTGCAAGTCTTAGGGCACGGTGATGCATGTTGCGAATATACAAGATTGTTAGGACATTGTACCTCATCTGCGCACTCTTCACCATCACATTCAAATGTACCATTGGTACAAACGCTATTGGAAAAACAATTATTATATTATTTTCGAGGTGTGAATAATAGCAATTAGTCAGTATTTCCTCGTAGATACGGTCAAATAATTATTAGGCATAAATAATAATATGCTGAGTGACAATAATCAATAATGAACAAAAAAAAAAACTACTACTGTTTACCAAGTCATGCAAGGGCGTTCCAATTCAGCACCTGGAGGATAAGTTTGATCTTCGAATGTACAGTAGCACGCAGAGTATGGTACGCATTCTCCATTATCGCTGATAGCTTGGCCATCAGGACAGACACAGCCAGCAACACAAAAATCATCTTTAAAGCAGGGAAATGCAAGCTGATGACAGGTCCTACCGCATCCACGACTGCACTCGGAATAGATGCTGTTGCCCTCACATTGAATGGCTGGAAATAATGATAGTATGAATTAATGGGGGGAAAATCAAACCATTGTGGAAATAGGGGCCTACAATATTATATTTTTTTTACTTGGGAAAATGGACATAACCAAGGTTTTACAGCTAATATAAGGGCATAATTTTATTGAGTCTCTTACTTAATTCATTGGTGTATGGTAAGAATAGCCCCGGAAAAATGGCCCCGGAAAAAATGGCCCCGGTAAAAATGGCCACATATGACAGGTAGGTAAAAATGGCCCCAATAATCAAATTCTGTATTAAAACTGATTTTCTTGAGTCAATATATGCATTTTTTTATCATAAATAATTTAGTTTTTAAAAGGAATCTAACATCAAACAAATTGCCATTTACATTTTACTTTTTGCAAGAATTAATATTCAATGATAAAATATTCAAAGATAAATAAAAAGCCATGAATTACACTTTTAATTTTTTTTCCCTTTAAATGTTAAAAAATAGCAACAACATAATCAATAAATCAACATAAATCATGCATTTATTAATACTAAAATAATTTACTTGTGGCCGATTTCACGGTAGAGGAATCACAATTTTCCAGAAATTCAATCTGTGTATTGGTTAACCCCACAAACAGTGGGTTAGTATGAACATCAAATTATTTTTTTTTTTTTTAAAGAAAAAGAGAGTTCTACAATCATAATTATATGGTTTAGATGGGGTTTGCAGTGTGTTAGAGGTTTGTAGTGTATTTGCAAGTATTTTTTCATAAAGAATCTAAATTTTAACCAAGTCAGTCAATCACAATTGAATTGTTTGATTTTCTACAGTGTGTTTTGGGAGGTTTGTGGGATTTAGCAATACCACTTAATCCTACCATAATCACCCTACCCTCACAATCACACGCCATTTTAATTCTTAGCATAATTGCCATACCACCTACATAACTATATATAATTCTAAGCCAGTAGTAGGCACTTGGATTTAGTTAGTGATGAGTAAAAACTAAGTATGCAACTAAATTAATTGTTTAAATAAATGAATTCCTAATTATTCAGTTTACTAAAAGCAATACTTCTTTGAATAAACTCTAGCAGACAATTTATTGCTAAGTTTGCGAGAAAGTAAGCCTCTCCCTTTTTCCATACATGAACTTGTGATTCAAACACACAATTGATCCACATGCTTTAACTACTGTTGATTTGCATTGTTTATAACATGTAAAGTTAATTCATTGATATATAACAAAAGTGAAGTTTGTGGTTATCTATGAATTGCATATTTTGGTAGTTGAAGCACTGTATATTGTATGTCATTCCTCTACTTTGTTAGTGAAGTAATGTTTTTAAAACTTTTATTTCTACTATCAAAAAATGTTATTCAATGGCCATTGTTTTTCGATTATCTCTCAGAACATTATTTGCTTCTACTGTAATTGTTAAAAAACAAATGCTTTTAAAGAAATTTAAAAAAAATCACATATTGATCTCAGTTCAAATGAAAAAATAAAACTCATTTCTAAATTTACAATTTTCACCTATAAACCTCTTAATTTCACAAAAGAGTGGGTTCTTTTCCAAACAAATACATCCTGCCTAATATTGTGTGTTTAGATTAGGTCTTTTGCTTTAACTTTGGAAATTGAGATCATTTTAGATACTATTTCTGTATAAACTAATTTTTTTTTCATATTACTGTAAACCTAATGGGTTTTGATAAATTTACTCTACACTACGGAATTTCCAATAAAAAAAAAGAAAATTAATTAAAAAGACCATAGATTAAAAATAAGTAAGGTGTAACATATTTTTAAGCTAA
>NW_022705125.1:830743-841016 GCF_011630105.1 Anneissia japonica | reverse complement strand
GTAAGACGCGCGCGTATTCCTAGCGCTGTTCCTGTCTCTTATACACATCTAGATGTGTATAAGAGACAGGTCTCTTACTTAATTCACTGGACACCCCTAGAATCCCCAAAACAATGCAAATAGTTTCTTCTTACCACAATGATCAATGACTAGTTCATGCTCTCTCCAGAAAACTGGGGCGCCTGCATTTGCACATTCTCTGGCGTATGCAGAAACAGCACCACAGAGACATTCGTTGGTTTTGTCTGTTTCACAGCCACAAACGTCGTACATGCAAGCATCGTAATACATTTCAACGGATACAAATCCATGGCAAGGTTTAAAAATGTCTTGGTAGACAATAGCGCATTTCTCTTCAGCAAAGCTCCTCATGAGTTTATTGAAATTGCAAGGCACGTAGACATTCAAAGACTCTTCCAAATCTGGACAGTTGCTATTCGTTTTGAATTTATTTGCAAATTGGATTTTGCTGGCTTCAACGTCACCTTCTGGTGTCATGAAGTCATTATTCTGGTTGAAATCATATGTACCACACAGACCACGGAGCTGCAATCAATATAAATGTGTACATTAGTGTTTATGGACATAATACAGCAAAAAAACCTGAATCATTGTAACTTTATACATCATCATCATTATAATATAGGCTTATATAAAACAATATATAAACCTTGTTCATAAACGATGGTTGAACGGTCACATACAACCGAAAGACTCCATCCCACTCAACCCTCAAACCATAACCATGGACCACAACAAACATGGATGACGGTTGGACGATAGCCAGATCAGCATTCTCGTAAGGCATAGTTGCCAGCTGACCGTTAACAAGCACTTCAAGGTTGGCGTTTAGCGTAACTACGGTATTAGAGATGGTGATGACAGCCGAGCGAGTGCAGGTGAGAGAGTAGCTGTTGCCGCACTCTTTGTTGTTTACAATGACACTGAATTTACCGTCAATATAGTCCTAAAAATAACAAAAGAAAACTGAAAATAGTCAAGAAAACAGAATCATCCACAAACCATCATTCGTTTCACTCACCTATGATATGTGAAGAAAACACCAATTAATTACTTAATTATTTACAAAATATTGTCGAAAGCAATACCTTCCGACAAAACTTTTTTCCAAACTAATAATATTACCTCAGCTAAAACATAGTCACAATCGCCCTGAAATGTATAGTACTTCTGGTCAAATGTTACATAATGCGGATCCCCAAACACTGAGCATGTTGCCTTACAAACATCATTTGTACAAGTCCACTCTCCAGAGTCGCAAGTGCTAAACAAAAGTAATTGAAATAGCTCAATATAAGAAAATTGTAACCTTCTCAGATTTGGCAACATTGAACAACTTAGATCGACTACTAATGGACTCAGAACCTTTGGATTCGGAAGTCCAAACCAAATGGGAAAGTACGTCAGATGTTGACACACTATAGTCATTGCCCGTTTAATTATTAAACATACACCTCTCCCTTTCAGAATTATCGTGTATATCTTCCTTCTCAATACTATGGACCTGTTGGCTGATTTACAGAAGGTATAAACTCATGAGAATTTCATTTTCTCATTTAAGACTTTGTAGTAATCACTTACCAGTTATTACATTTAATCTGTATCACGTCTCCAGCTACGTATTCCTTTTTGTTATAAATACAAGGGCAATCTTCAACTTCAATGCATTTGCCCTTTTCTTCAACGTAACCTTCCGGACATTCGCATCCACTGACACATTCTGGTGAACAATGAAGCCCAAGATCCATGTTCTTGGTGGCACAGTTTCTCTTGCACCTGCTACCGCATTCCTTGTACTCCATAAGACCGGGACATTCTTTGGCTGTGAAACAGAAAGTATTCTAGTACGTAATTTCTAATTGCATCTAATTTTTTTTTCTCGAAAAGGCCTTCGATAGAAGCCAGGATTTCATCGATGCATTTTAAAACAACTGCTGCTTCTCTTCACAATATACATTTAATAGGTACGGCAAATCAAATTGTTATCTATCTTAATCTCAAAAAGCATCTTGCTCCGTTTTGGTCACAGAATGTATTTTTTTGTTTGCATCGGACTCACAACCTTTTGATTGAAAGCCCAAAATATTACCATTTCCTAAATATCCATAGCTCTTATCATTTACTCACTCTATTTTATGATTTGATTTTATAGACTCATTGTACTTACGACAGAACTGTTCACTCCTCCAGTCTAGGATTATGTTTTCCATGGTACATTCCCTGACATATGCCTGGAGTACATCACAAAGTATTTCCATCATATCGTCATTGGTGTTTCCCCAGGCACAGACATCATATATACATGCGTCCAAATATGGCGTATATTCCACCTGTTGTTTTTAAATAACAAACAATTTAAGATATCGTTACAAACCACCAAATAAAAAAATAAAAAATAAAATTCAAAAATTTTTTTTTTTATGTATTTCTCTTTTGAAGATCCAACTAGGGCCCACACAAAGATGGAGACTCATCTACCGACCAACCATCACGAGGGTTAAGTCGGTAGATAGAAACACCATTTGCCATAGACGTGTACTTTTGCTTTCGGTAAGAAGGTGAAATACGTAATTGCTCGAAAAGCATTTGACTACGTTACATCAATTAAAGCTGCTTTGTGACTTTTTTTCAGGTGGAAACTAATTAAGCCAAATACACATCATTACAAAACATCTTTAACGTAAATAAACTTACAGTGCCGCTGCATTGCTTAAACTCCGATGCTGTAATTACGGCACAGAGCTCCTCGGCTGTTGATACACGTTCTGGGTGAGTCACACACGGGTGGTCAGAACCAAGACCTGTACAAACCTAAATAAAACATAGAAAACACTTCAATAATAATTATTATTTCATTCTCATTTAATAGGCAAAAAACGATGCTCTATAAAGTTTCTTTATGAGGTTTAGGATCCTTGGGATGTGGAGGCTTTAGATGTGAAAAAAATCTCACAGAATTTGAACCCAGAACACAACGATTTGAAAGCGAATGTAATTAAGCCCAAAGTACAGCTCCACTCCAAACTAAACGGAAATTATCTTGGTAATCAATTAAAACATATTTGGAAAGACTTAAATAGATATTGGGTGAAATTAGCTATGGGTTTTGGCAACTTTGTCAGTTAGCATGAGAAGAAAAGTGAAGTTAAATGCTGTCATAGAGTTCAAAATTCTGATTGGTTATGTGATTTTAGACCCATTCCTATTATGCACACTGATCATCCCTTACCTCACCGATAACGGCGGCTTCCCAAGAATTTCCAAACTGTGACAAAACTGTTGTTACCTCTCCATTTTTCAATGTGAAATCATCTACATAAGAAATAAACACATATATTATAAAATTTTATTACGTTTACGAGAGTTCACCTACAAAGTTTAAAACATGTTACATATCTATGATAATGCTGTGGTGAGTGTATGTAAAAGAGTTACCTACATATTTTGAAGCCAACACGTGTAATAATATAAAACATGTTCAGCAGCTTAAATGTACTAAAAGATGATGTAACAATAATTTCACTGTTCCCTGATAATAGACTCTGGATCATTGACATAATGGACCTTTCCGCTAAGCTCCGCCCCTTGGATTTTGTTGCTAAGGTCGCACAAGACGGCAGTGTTAAAACCATAGAGGTATAATAAGAATAAAAACATACGCGAACACGTGCGTTTGTGGGACAACACGTGTGTTTGTAAGACGCGCGCGTATTCCTAGCGCTGTTCTGATTAGTCCGTTGTTAAGTTTGATTGACACTTCGGAAAGGTCTATTATGTTTCACTCAGACCAACGTCCAGATGTATTGTGCAGATTTCTACTGAAAACTAGTGCTGCGCCTTCTTTTCATCTCTCATTTAATTTATATTCTGTAATTATTTTTCTTATACTAAATTCATAGATGAACAGACAAGAGGTGAAATCTTACTAGATGGATCATTGTCATATGTTCCACAAAGACCAACGGCTGTATTGAGCAGGTCTTGGAGGAGTGTCACATAGATAGTGTTTGTTGCATCCCATTTAGCTGTTACCCCTAGACTGCTTTCCATGAATGTGAAATCACCAATGACACTCAGAGATATCCCTGCAAAGGAAAAAAAATAGGTTAAATATAGCCTCTTCCAGGGTAGTCAACTGTATTGCTTTGATTGTTAAAACAACATGGGCAGTAATAAACAAATATTGCATTTAACTTACCACTGATGAAGAATGGGAAGCTAGTGACTGGCTCTGAATTGAATGTGATTAAGCCACGCTCGATGATGAGCTCATCAAAATTCAGCAGGATTTCAATGCGCTGCCAATATAAAAATGATTGGTGGTTTTAAACACTATTTGTTAGGACAGATAGATGAATAAATAAATACAAGTATACGGTAAACAATGTAAAATAAACATTACAGTAATTTTAATTAACATCTTGTGAATACTGTATCATCTATGAAGAGCGTTAGAGATATTTTCAATGACTCCAAAAAAGGAATTATGATGGAGGGGCTATAATTGTGAATCGTTGGCCAGTATCCGACCTATTTTTACCTTGTGACAAGTGTTTACATTATCACAGTCAACGTTTTTCTCAAGAATGCTCCAGAGGCCGTCTTTATCTGCTGCAAGTGTATATGTGCACTGACCATTAAATGTGAAATGGGTGCCGTCGAATGTACGATAGTGGTCACCATTCCACGATACACAAGTTGACAATGTACGTTGTCCAAGATTAGTGCTGCCTGTTAATGAAAAACAATTATATTTTCTTCATTAGACAAAATATTAATAGGATTGTACTTATTACATCCCTCGCCCGACCACCAAAAAGGAGTCATAACTTCATTTAAGAAGAGTGGCCGAAAACAGGGATATGTTGGTAAATCATTCATCCCTCACATAAAGACTTTAGCCCACACTGCAAATCACGAAACACAGTCAAATAGCAAAAGGTACAATATAAACGAATTCTAGCCCAGGAAAATCAATAAAATATAAAATACCAAGTATAGTAACACCTATAAATTTGACTACAGTAGTAGGCCTGAATATATTTATTGCATCTATCAAAATGGATACACTATTAGCAACTATTTTAATATTATGTCTTTTATAATTAAACATTTTGTTTTGTCTATTAAAATACTTACAAGGTGCTTAATTGCAAAAAAAAAATAAGGAAACGTACTAAAACGCTAAATTGAATTAGTTTTAATAAAAAAAATGATATACTACCGTTTATTAACATACCAAAAGGGTATTAAAACCTTGTATTACCGTATATTAACATACCAAAATGCTATTAAAATCTTGTGGCCTTTAATTAATATGCTAATTATACTATACTAAAAATTTCCAACAGTATAATTTGGAAGAAAAATTATACATCAACGCTGCCTTTCAATACTTACCAGTTGGCAATGGATCAACAATAATTTCTGAAGACATAAAAAAAAAACAAGTTATCAGTAACATTCAAATAGACGGAGAGGATTGTATACGTTTAATAGTTGAAAAGGTATGATTTGCCTTTAATTTAGAGTATTTATTTCTTTAGATTTATTTTGATTTCTTTACTCCTCAACTTAACTACGAGTTATAGGACTCAGACACCTAACTTATGTATATTTTTGTATTTGCTTTTAATTACTGACGTAGAGCATGTTTGAAAAAATAAACAAAAACAGAATTACCGCGCCAGTTCAAAAATTATCAAGGTGCAATGTGAAGAATAAACCAGACTATTTTCTTTGAATAGATATAAATTTGCGAACTGTCTTAAGGCCAACTCAGACAGCGTCGGCCGACGCAGCCCGACGCGATTTGTTGTCGCGTCGGGTCTGTGTGAGTTGAACGCAGACGCGATGGTGTGCGTCGGGGGCAGTCGCGTAGTAGATTATTAAACGTGTTTAATATTTCAAAGATATTTCTCACGACGGCTTAAGACTGTCTCCGACGATAAATCGGGTCGGGCTGCGTCGGCCGACGCTGTCTGAGTTGGCCTTAACAGAAACGGTCAACTGATTCCAGGAGATGGGCGTGAACAGAAAAGGAACGTTGACCATATGTTTTACGTTTATTATTAAAAAAAAATAAAAGGCACCTTCGTATTATAAATTCGTGCGTTACTCACCTATTTTATCTTGACAACGGGCGCCTTCATATTCAACTGGACAACTACATGTGCCAGGTTCTATACATTTGCCACCATTCAAGCACTCTGGCTCACAAATAGCTAAAACAAAAATAATATTATAAAAAATTGAGTTGACCTTCTAGCTTCCACTACATTTATCTACCAGGATTATGTGCGTATTCTATTAAGATGTAGATTGTACTTCTCGGGCATGTTAAATGTTTGTAATGAATTATGTTTTTTTTTTTTCAATTCAAGTCAGTAGGCCTATACGATGAGTGCAATATGGTATTTGTTATTAAATTTATTTACAGAGCGATGTATTCTTAAATGATGCAAATTTTTTAAACAAAGGGCCTGTTACAGAATTATCTTTTACTCCAGTGAATTACTGATATTGGTAACTATGATGTTTAATTATTTCTTTTGTTTTGTTGCTATCCATTTGTTCTTGTATTATATTTACCATGTTGTTCTTACTGTTTCTTTTGTGTAGTAATTTAACGCAAAAATGCCCGGCACAAATATGTTTAGAAATTATTACGTGAAAGTGTATGTAGCTATATACATCATCATCATCAAATTCCATAGCAATAACAGTATATAATAATATTAATAACAATAATAAATACATGAATATTTTTCTTATGGTTGACATTTCTATATGATATCTACATTACCTTCTTCACAAAACCCGCCCATCCATCCGTCACAGCAAACTTCAATAATGACTGCCTTCTCAACAATCCTAGGAAAATGTTAATACAACTATAATATTAAGTGCTTTGTATATGAGATTGTATAGGGCCGGTGGGAGGCGGTATGACCAGCCTGTTCGTGACTGACGCTGAGCGTCTTAAACTAGAGTGGTGGATGAGGGTGGATCATTCGATGTAAAGCCGGTAAAGCAGACGGCGATGCGTCGTCTATTACAGACGACGCAACGCCGTCTGCTGATTGTCGGTAGCAGTCTGAACGGATCGTCATTAAAAACGATCCGTTGTGCGCGCGTCGTCGCGTTGCGCTCTTCATAGAATCGCATCGGCCGATGACCGTCGTGCGCAGGGAGTGCCCGGCTTTAGGCTACCATTCTTGTTATATTCCTACTTTTGGCGCCCTGGGAGGTCAGCTTTACCCATCAGAATCAGAACGAAAAAAACAAGAAGCATACCTGAAAACATGACAAGTTAGTACGCCATTATCATCGGTGTACACAGATTTGCCGGTATCAGCTTCCCATCCTTGTTCCGCTACTGTTAGTATATTTATGCATGGAACTGTGTCTGTTTCTGTAACATTTTGTACACCATCTTCTGGGCAGTAGTGACTTTCTCTAAATGTAAAAACAAGAAATGTAATATTGTAAACATACTATATTATAATCATATACTAACTTGAATAAGGAAAACATGTTTTTGTTTTTATTTACCACCCATGTGCTTCTGCACAAACCTGGAAAAATAACAACAGTATCCTTTTAGTCCCTTTAACATTAAGGACATCTTTTGGTTGCCTATCAATCTCGTTTAAAATAAAGCAAAATTATCTACAAAATATTTAACGAGAAGTTGTCAGTACCTCTTTATGGGGTCAGGAAAGTTGGTAATGTTGCCCAAGCCCAACCGATTCAAAATCTAGAAACCTAGGACCGCCTATTTTGGTGCACTTTTGAAGAGACTATTAGATTGAATTAATTACTAGTAACTCTTTGGAGTGGAGAGAGTAAATAACAGCATACAATACTATCATACTTACTTAGGTGGAATAAAGGCAGATGTGTCGCCGGATCCCTCACCGGTTCCTTCATCGGTATTTGGTAAATTGGTAGAACTATTTCAATAAAAAAAAATACTTAAAATGAAAATTAACTTTTCATACTTTAGGTTAAAGTACAGCTTTTATAATTTTACAATATAAAACAATACTAATTCAATTATCCAATTGAATTTATTAATAGGGTGTTTTCCCTATATTTTACCACATACAGTCATTACAATCAGTTCAACAAAGTTATTTGTCCCATTACGAAATTACAAACATGATAACAATAATTTAAAAAAAAGTGTGCCACGGTTTGGTTTTTTATCGTTGCATTCTCAGTTAAAAAAAAACAAAAGATCTCAGTAAAAAAAAAAGAAAAGAGAGTAAAAGTCCTACCTCGGTATGTCCACCTGTGCCAAAATTGACGGGAACAGAATTAGGCCTATGGACAAAGCTACAGGTATTAGTGATATCATCACCATTAGTACGTTTGCGTCTCGTTCTGCCAAAACTGTCTTCCTATTTAAAAAGTATTACTGTAATAAAGTGTATATAAGTGGTCTAGAGTGAACCACTTGTAACTTGTTGACAGCGAGACTTCTCTGAATCTGATATTTCAACCGATATCATGGTTATATACTCACCAAAGGCTGTCATCAGCAAAAAAAAAATGTTTAATATAATGTATTGTTCAAAAATGTATTGTTTTTTGAATAATTAGTTGATCTGTGTAATTAATTATTTGTAAAGACGGTGACATTTGTAAGAGCGATGATTGCACGGATTAAGGGTTAAATTATTATTTCTATTAGCATCTGTTTTCTAGCGCAGCAGATGTCGGGTGAAAGCTGCTTATTAGCACAATTAACTCTGACAAGCGGCCCACCTCCAATTATTATTTCTTTATTGTTCTCGTTATACATTATTTAATCAAGTCAAATGTATCGTGAGGAATTAGATTAATAAAATGATAATTTATGTTGTATAAAAGGTGCCTGGAGGGTATTGTGCTTTTGAATGCTTGCGCACAGTGCATTACATTGCACTGTGCAGCGTTACAACTCCCCAGATCGGGGCAGATAATTTTACACATGTAAATTTCGATATAAATCCAACTAACTTGTGGGTAGGACTAACAACAGTGGTGTCGCTCGCAGGGGGAGGGGGTTCTTCCATCCCGGCCAGGCCTGAAGCCCCGTTGACGCGACGACGAGGTCGAGGACAAAAAAACCTGCCTATCCAAATAACTACTTTATTTTGATTGCCAATCACTAATATTATGGGCCATAAGCGGCCATAAATCCCCATGAGCCCTACCAGGAATTTTTATTCCGGGACCCTAGTCGAGGCTCGTCGGTCCCTTGGTTCGGACACCGCTGTCAGACCCCTGTCTAGAGCCACCATGCTTAACAACAATTTTGACACTGTTCGGGTTATCAGAGTATTTTTTTTCGTGCTCCTCGAATGTACATGTCACTTTGACCGTTTTCAATGAGCGTCAATCTAAAGTACGGTATTATAATTTGTTTAATTTAATTTATTCAGTGTGATTTGCTTTATAATTATATGTGCTAATAATTGTCAATATTACTATATTATTCAGACTCATGGACACTGACCCAGTGGCGGATCCAGGGGGTTCAGGGGGTTCGGACGAACCCCCCCCCCTCTGTGAAGAAACGTAACAAAATATTACTGGGTCATGGCTTACAAAATTCATGCTAAGATGCGGATCCAGACTTCGTCCAGGCGAAGGTCAGGGTGAGAAATCAAAATAAAATGTTGACCATTTTTTCCCAACAATCATACTTACTTTCCTTGACACTTATTTTGAACATTACCATTAGGAAAATGTTTAAATCCACGCAATCCTATACATTACACTTTTACACTGATTGTACCAGAGAGAGGTACATTCACAACACATTATGGTCTTCCACTTCTAGCGCATGATATATGCATAGTAAACGGTATGTAACTACTAATATACTAAGGTCCAGTGGCGTAGGTATGGGCAGTGTAGTATTGGGGGCTCGTTCAATAGGTTTAATCTGGTCTAATGATCTAAAAATATAACTTTGAAAAATCCTATTTAAACTTTAAAAAGACCCTTCAATAATATTAGGTTTTAGAGGCTATAATATTGATTATATTCATTACAATTTACCTATTTACGGAAGCTTAAAGTGACCTTCCGAGTTTCCGAGTTTCCAAGATAATTATCTTGGAAACATGGAATAAACACTTATTAAGAGGTCTTTCCGAGATAATTTATCTCGGAAGGCGTCTTTCCGAGATAACGTATTTTGGAAAGACGGAATTCCAAGATAAAGTATCTTGGAAAGACGGAATTCCAAGATAACATA
>NW_022705125.1:827423-830670 GCF_011630105.1 Anneissia japonica | reverse complement strand
TTTTAATAAGCAGATGTTGATGCGTACATACAGAACAATGCGTGACAATACAGAACAACACACAACGAAATACAACAATATTCACTCACAACTTTGAACTTCAACAAATTGAATATTGGCCTATCCATTGGTAAGTTACAGGTAGCTCAACTTTCCTTATAATTACTACAGCTTTCATGCTATCTTTGAATTTTGAATTTCGTCTCCTCGATGTTATCTTGGAATTCCGTCTTTCCAAGATAACATATCTTGGAAAGACGTCTTTCCAAGATAATTTATCTTGGACTTCCGTCTTTCCAAGATACGTTATCTTGGAATTCCGTATTTCCAAGAAAAATTATACTGGAAAGACGGAATTCCAAGATAAATTATCTTGGAAAGACGTCTTTCAAAGATACATTATCTTGGAATTCCGTCTTTCCACGATAAATTATCTTGGAATTCCGTCTTTCCGAGATAATTTATCTCGGAAATCCGTCTTTCTGAGATAAATTATCTCGGAAAGACGTCTTAATAAGTATTTATTCCATGTTTCCATGATAATTATCTTGGAAACTCGGAAACGCGGAAGGTCACTTTAAGCTTCCGTACCTATTACCAATTTCCCACACACTGCAAGTAAAAAAAAAGCCCCAACAAAACAAGTCCTTACATATAATCCACTAATGTACTTTTTGAAATCACATTTCAAAAGCAATAAAATATCGTCACGCACATTTGTGTTTGTGGTATTTTAAAGTTGGTTCAACTATTATTGTGTACGTTTTTAAACACTTCAGCTCATCATAACTTCACGAATAGATTTTAGATTCACTTCACTGCAAGTAGGTCGATAACTGTTGTATTATTGAATGGTAATTGTTATTATCGTGATGGAATAGACAATACCTGGATTTGCGTCAGGAGAATCAATTAGGGGGCCTATATGTATTTTTCCCAACCTGTCGTGAATATGTATTGAATACTCAGTGCGTGATGCACTTTTTGAAATCACATTTCTAAAGCAAATATCGTCACGCACATTTGTATTTGTGGTATTTTAAAGTTGGTTCAACTGTTATTGTGTACGATTTTAAACACTTCAAGAATATCATAACTTCATAAATACATTTTAGATTCACTTCACTTCAAGTAGGTCGAGATGACTGTTCTATTATTAAATGGTAATTGTTATTATCGTGATGGAATAAACAATACAGTACCTGGATTTGCGTCAGGAGAATCAATTAGGGGCCTATATGTTTAATTTTGCCCAAATTGTCGTGAAAATGTACTGAATACTCCGTGTGTGCGAAAGTTTTTCTCCAGTGGGACTCGAACCCAGTTCTCCAGTTCTCCAGATTATAGTCTGGCATCATACCTCTAGACCACCGAGCTTGCACCTGATGTCCAGGGTTGAATTCGAGCCCAAGTAAGCAGCGAGTACTATTTTTGCAAGTGTTTTCACACGCACTAAGTAGGCCTATTCAGTAGGCCTACATTTCACGACGGGTTGGACAAAATTCCACCTATACATGTTCTATTGATGTTATCAATATTATAATATATCATAAATTCATAAAATGCCTAATAGGCCCTAAACGATAACATATAGGCTTATATAACTTGACCATAGTTTGTTCTCAATATTCTTGAATTTTTTAAACAAAATATGTTTTAGATATTTCTGAAATGCCGTATCTGTTTTAAAATATCTCAGAATGTATGAGCATTAAGAGTTTCGCCTGAGTAGACCCCACTAAAGGCTCTGTCTCTAGGTCCGATCAGGTGCATTTTTACCAATTTTACCTAGGGCCCGGCAGTTATCTATGCCATAGTTACCAACCGTCAAGCATCGTGCGGGACAGTCCCGCGTTTCAAAGTGATTTTGGATGAAACACGCATTTTGCAGAAGCACATCCGAGATCATAAATGTGTCACGCATTTAGCACTTGCGTGATAACCAATTATCACAAATTCAGGGGAAACGTATTTAAAATTAGAAGAAATTGGTTTTATCAGAAATATAAAAACGGTCATACTGTAGCTTGAGTCATTAGAGAGCTTTCATTATCTCGTTCGAGAATCAATTCACAGAGAAAATTTCTCCTTTCCGACCAAAACCACCCAGCCAACCACGCACTTGTAGAATCTAGTAGTCGCGAGCAGTCTTGCGAGTTTATTGTTACAACCAACCGTTGATCATGTGACTGGAACCCGAACTTCCGCAGGGGTTACGTAATAAGCAGTATACCGTATATACTCGCGTATGTCCTATAAGGTGACCCGTGTATAAAGACGACCCCCGAGTTTTAGAAGATTTTTGGTTGATATTTGTATGTCTGGCGTAGGCCTATAAGACGACTCCCTGTTTCATGGTCGGAATTCCTAATTTTGTGTGGTCCTGATACTGCATCTAGCTGGATAAATGGAGCCAAATGCAAGGGTAATCTTCCAAATAATAACATATTATGAGTTTTTAAATCTTCAACATCAAAATCGTCCCGTATTTAAAATTGCTTTCATTCATACAACATTTAGTTGCTTCATTACAGTAGTAAGTTCGCGTGTTACGGACGATCCGCACATAAGACGAACATGATTATAAAAATCTAAAATATGAATGTCGTGCGTATAAGACGACCTCCTTTTTTTCAGTTGTAATTTGCTATTTTAAGCCACGTCCTATTATACGCGAGTATAACCTATACGATTTGTTTTAAAACCCTAGGTCACATGAGCGTTAGTCATACAGTGGCGGATTCAAGGGGGAAATTTTCCATGGGGAGGACCCACCCCCTTTTATTTTGGGTATTTTTGGAAACGTTTTGAACCCCCTCTTTCAAATCCTGGATCCGCCCCTGATAACCATTTGACCACCGGGGCTTCATTGTTAAACAGATTCAAATACAGATTCAAAATACAGATTCAAAATAATATATATATATATATATATATTATATGCATATACGGTTTAATTATAATTAATTCGCTCATTAACTTGTCACTGAACTTTTATTTTCCTGTCCAATCAACAGATTGTATCATCTTCAACTTGGTTCCGATTGGCTAATACCATTTATTATTCTTTATTTATGTGTAAGATCTCAAAAGTTTTCTCACTTTGTTTTGGTAAAGATAGCAGGAGCTATCAAAATATCCATTTCATTTTGTTATAGTTTAATCAATTTGTGTTCCGCAAGTCAACTTTCAATGATTGTACATTGTTTTTTCTTTGCTTTTACATTATTATATATATACATACATA
>NW_022705125.1:821077-827045 GCF_011630105.1 Anneissia japonica | reverse complement strand
TAAATATATATATATATATATATATATATATATATATATTATATATAGTGCCCTAAATAGAATATAGTCTTATTATTTTTTTATATTAATTATGTTACACGACATTCAAGTGATAACGTTATGAATCACGTTATTCTTTTGCTGGTCAGTGTGCTAATAGGTGTAATATTAGGATTAACACTTTTAATTGAATTAACGCTTGTTTATATTTTTTGCTAATTGTACTCTACTTCATATTGTCCACTAGTCTTAAAAACGGGTGAAACCAATCAACTATCATAAACAAATCAACTAGTGTATTTAATCTTATATATGCCTACTGTTAATTGTTTGGTGTTTTAATTTTTTAATTAGGAAAGCAAAAATTATCAATGAATAGGCCCTATTTACTATGCTGTAACATATTTTATAAAGCATCTTATAACGAAACAAATGACAGTAATTTTAAAAAGAAACATGATAAAAGAATTAGTTTTCTTTCTATATAAAGTATTTACTTTACTTTATATATCCAGATATATCATAACCAAACGGTTCCTAAAAAAAAGCTGTTCCTCAAAATACAGTAATCCTGAAAACATGGAGGTATACTGAAACAAACGAATGTAGGTAAGAATGGCCCCGGAAAAATGGCCCAGGAAAAAATGGCCCCGGAAAAAATGGCCCCAAATGACAAATAGGTAAAAATGGCCCCAATGAAAAAATCAGTAATAGAAATGATATTTTTTTTTAAATCTTCAAATATTTAAATAATGTAATAAGCAAGAATTTAATCAATAACAAATACAGTTACACAGCAGATGTAAATAATGTACTGAGAGATTATCAGAAAACAACGGCCATTGAACATTTTTTGATAGTTGAAATAAGTTTTAAAAACGTTATTCCATTAACAAAGTAGAGGAATGACATACATACAGTACTTCAACTACCAAAATATGCAACTCATAGGCCTAGATAACCACAAAATTCACTTTTGTTAAGTATCAAATGAAATAACTTTACATGTTATAAACAGTGCAAATAAACAGTACGGTATAGTTAAAGCATGGACCTATTAATAAGATTATTAGGTCCATGGTTAAAGCATGTGGATCAATTGTGTGTTTGAGTGACAAGTTCATGTATGGGAAAAGGGAGGCTTACTTTACTTCAACAAACGTTCTGCTTAGAGTTACTTCAAAGAAGTATTTTTAATCAAATATTGTTTTGAAAGTAAACTAAATAATTAGGAATACATTTATTTAAGCAACTTATTTAATTGCATACTTGGTTTCTACTCGCCGCCAAGTAAATTTAAGTGCCTAAAACTATACTAAATAATGTAAACTGAGATACTATATTATATACATAGTTATGTAAATATGGCAATTATGCTAAGAATTAAAATGGCGTGTAATTGTGAGGGTAAATAAAGTAATTATGGATTTTTCTCAGAAGACTGAGCTATGCAAATGAAGTCACTGAACCATTGTTGAGGAGATAAAGGGTCGCCTAATATATGTGAGGTTTAATGATCATCAGCATGTCGCTGTGTTGTGTCCACCCTTGGTAAATAAAGTTGAATAAAAAATAAATAAAATAAAAATACATACCAAAAATGACTTAATAACACTACACTAGTATACATTAGACAATGTTCGCGATAATTTCTTCAGTTTGAATAACGAATGATTTCAATACCCGTTTGTTATTGTTAGATTTTATATAGATAGGCCTATAATTCTGCTCATTGTTATTGAAATGAGTACGGTAACTCGGCAGCGTTTTACTCTCGAACCATGTTAGTGCCAACCACTTGCAGCAACAGGGAGGTATCAAAATAATACCTCTGCCACACTCTATTACGGGCTATTATCTAATTTACAGATTTAAATCATTGCAATGGAAAAGGACAAAGTAAGTAACTTCGCTTCGTTTGATAATACAATAGAACCCCTAATGGGGACACCTTTGGCACCAAAAAACGTGTCTACTTAATAGGGGTGTCCCCTTAATAGGGGTGTCCCCTGAATAGGGGTACCCCTATTCAGAGGACACTAACCAAAAACATAAAATTGTCCCCTTAGTAGGGGTTTTGGCATGTTTTCATATAACGATGACATACATTCTTTATAATTTTACTTTTATTTTACGCTTATTAAAAAAAATTGGCGTGGCGTTTTTCATGCCCTTTCCCATGTTTTACCTATTTCACGTAGGCCTATTCCCGTAGTTTAGTAGGCCTATCATAGGTCCTATCATCGTAAACAAACGTTTATAAAGAAATGCTTGTGTCTTCCTTGTGTTATTTATTTATTTTAACAGTGTATACATTGTATTTTAAACCCAGTTTCATTACACACGGTAATATTATATACTCTCGATTAAGCGCCGCGGCGTTTGACGAAAAAAAAAATCACGTTTGGTGTGGCGCTTATTCGAGAGCGGCGTTTATTCGAGCATTTACGGTAAGGATCAGTTACAGTAGAATAAGAATAAATTTAGAGCAATAGTTTGCAATGCAATTCATTTATAATATGAAATCAGTGGAAATGTAATTAAAACAACAATAGTTTTATGTGTTTCATTATGCAATGTTAATGACTAATAATGTTCTTTTTCCTTTTAAATATTGAGCTTTTTTCTGTTAGATGGATGTAGCATGAATAGAGTAAAATGTTTTGATATGGGTTAATATCCTATATGAAATACACGAAGAACAAAGAAAAAGAAATCCCCATTAGTCAAAAGGTCAAAATCGACAAGATTGGTTTACAAAGTAACACATGCAATTGGCCTATGTACTGATATTCACTCATGGATTAAAATTCTGGTTTACTGCTCAAAAGGTGTCAAAATGTAAAGTTAAATGTATATTTCTTATTTTTAGAGTGCTGTAGATGCTTTGATACAATGAAAAGTGTCCACTTAATAGGGGTTATTAAGAGAATAATGGAAAACATCATGAATCATTATTATATAGGCTATCTTATCAAAAATATAGGTGACAGAGAGCAAATAAGTGATACTTATAAAACTGTATATATATATATATATATATATATATATATATATATTTAACAACATTATAAAAAAATAACCATAGTTATTGCAGACATAATATATAAATATTAAGAATATTAAAATACACGTTGTGTTTGTATTAGGCACGACTTCTTGCCGACAATGGAGTGTATGCCTACGAAATGCTCCCTGTTACAGATGTGACTGTAGTGAGAATAAAGCCAAGGAACTTCCTGGGAATGGCTATCTATGTGACACTCTGCTGCTGTTTGCCTTGTGGAGTCATCGGACTTGTTTACAGTATTGATGTAAGTTAAACCAGTTAAAAATTATCCAACAAATAGTGTACAGAATATCTACGTATTAGACCAACCCACGAAGAATATTTCAATTTTCTCAGAAACTAACAAAATGTCCCGACGTGTGGGTTTGTATGTGATGGTTTTAGTTTGTACCATTATTTTGTCAACGCTCTTATGGTCTGTCCTTAATGAGCCAACGCACAAATACACTAGTTTTAGAAATACACTATTTAATTTTTTTTTATTAAGCACTATTAATACATCATTACAAAACTATACGAAATACATTTAATACAAAAATATATAAAGTTCGTCCCTTTCAAATTCAAGATTAGCTTGATTGTTTGATTACAATTATAAGCACTAATTATTAATTGATGTTTATTAGACATATATTTTCAATATTTTTTTTAGAGTTCAAGTAGGTTTGACCGTGGAGATTATGCCGGAGCTGTGTCTGCCGCTAGCAAAGCAAAAGAATGGTCGATTCGTGGTTTGGTGTTTGGCATCATGTCTATTGTCCTTATCACTGCCTGTTTAATTTTAATGTCCATTTGGATTTGGTACATTTATTCTCTGGAATGTGATGAAGAACTGTCCTATTATACGCTCCCTTATGATCTCGATTAGCATGCGACAACAATTATACCCGTAAGCTAGATACAACACTCTAATGAAGTCTAAAGACTTTAAAATAATGTTAAACATTGACAATTACACTATTTGCATATTGTAAGGAATTAAAGATGCCTTCGGCCTGCGTATAATAATTTAATATTTTTCTGTGATTTAGTCTTAAGTTTATCTTACCCCGTAGACCTAGATACAACACTCTAAGTTTAAAGACTCTAAAATTGTACTATTAAACATAATGAAGAAGCGAGCGAGAATTCTTAAATTAAAATGCAGAATTTGCATATTGTAAGAAATTGAACATGTCTTAGGCTTACGTATATTTATATACAAAATTTAATAGTAATAATATTCTATATTATAATCAGTTTGTATGATTTAGTAGAAAAGTCCATGGCCTTCGTCGAAAGGTTTTTTGGTCTATACGACTGATAGAATCCGATTTATTTTAAAAACTTCAAATTAAATTATTAACAGTATCAATCGATAGACTGATTTGGTGTCCCTTAATGTTGTCTTGTACTATACGTACTACAAATATATTTCATTTCATATATTAGAATTCCATTTCCCAAAAATATTGTATTTAATGGATTTCCATAAAAAAATTTTTATTCGGGTTTTTTTTTAGCCAATGAGTGTCTCCTTAAATACTGCAAAAGCTTGCAACACAAACACACAGGCCTCTGCCATAATATATACATATACATATATGAAACGGTAAAGAAGAGGAATCTGCGAGTGCCTCTTATACACATCTTATATATATATACAATTTTATATGGTAAAGAAGAGGAATCTGCGAGTACGAAACAAAATTCTCAACCGGGATTCGAACCGGGACCATCCGCTGTCTATGTAGACGCCTTCTGGAGGAGGAGGTGGAAGAGGAGGATTATATTTGCTTATAACAGTACTTTCTTTATCTAGCTTCAGTCACTATTAGAAAAAAAAAATCTTCATCAAAATATTCGAAATCATATGAATGAATGGCATCAAGAACCATGCGATGGCATCACGAACCCTGCAATTTGAGTACAATTGGTTATAACATCATCATCATCATCATCATCATCATCATCAATTCTTTATTACTTTTGATAACTGATTTAAAAAAGGAAATTGCTGAGTTTTGTGTAGACATTAATTAATTGTCCTTGCCCATAATTTCTATTTGCCCTGTTTATGAAAATATTGGCCTGTTTTCTAATACTATAATTAGTGGCGGATCCAAGGGGGGTTCAAAGGGTTCGAACGAACCCCCTCTGTGAAGAAACGTAACAAAATACTATAGGTCCTGGCTTACAAAAGGCATGTTAACCTACCTAGGCATAGGTTGGCAGATCACACAAATTAGGCGCCGGCTTAGCTCAACTAGCCTTCAATTAAATAAATTTAACAAACACTGTTGGTTCAATATCGTAATAATTTTTGTACGAAAGAGTGCGTTCTTCAGGCCTATCGATCCATGGAGGAAATACTACGTATCCAACTACTCAATATTGTTGGAATATAATAATAATATATTACCATACTTGTCAACCTTGAGAAATTAAAAAAGTGATGGTCGGGTTACAGATGATGAGTGCCGAAGGCACGAACAGTGGGGGGGGGGGGGGGGGGGGGGGGGGGGGGGGTCGCCAAGGGCTCCCGGTCGGGGTCGCTTTGGCTTAAATGGCATATCTAATCGATATTAGTGAGTTTATAATGATCTCAGATACAATAGTTATTGAAACATGGAGGTAGAATGTTATATGTTATGATTATGGATGTTAGTTATAGTAAAATTCATTACAAATTGAAAAAAAAAATTTACTCAATTTTTAGGAAAAGCGTAAGTTTTGTCGGTGTCGGTTTGCGTAAGACCGTAAGATTTTATTGGAATGCGTATACGGCGAATGCGTACGGGTTAGCAGGTCTGTATTGCATTATGTGCGCTATATAAAACTACACTAATATTATTATATTATTATTATTATTATTATTATTATTATTATTATTATTATTATTATTATTATTATTATTAT
>NW_022705125.1:820816-821028 GCF_011630105.1 Anneissia japonica | reverse complement strand
TTCGGGGGGTTCGGACGAACCCCGCCGTTTGCTAGCTGGCTCCGCTTGGATGGCAAAAACAAAACAAAAATATCGAAAGAAGATTGCTTAAACTTAAAAAAAACAAACAAAAAAAAAACCAATCCTGTTCAAATAATCTTTATAGACAGTACGGTAGCAACTTTTAATACAAGTTTCAAGATGGAACTCTTATTTATGTGGTCAGCGCAATT
>NW_022705125.1:820196-820745 GCF_011630105.1 Anneissia japonica | reverse complement strand
TACAAGTTTCAAGATGGAACTCTTATTTATGTGGTCAGCGCAATTGGTTGGTCGTTAACATCTTCAAAAGGCTCCACTTTTTCCAAATTTGAATTTGAACCCCTTCCCCCACCCCCCAAAAAAATCCTAGTTACGGGTCTGGTTTTTAATGTAAATGAATAGAGCACCTCATTAACTTTATAATGAGGGCTCAATGACCTTAATCGGACAATTATGTGTAATTAAGCTATTTTGAATTATAATTATTCTCTAAAAATTGGCCTATAAAGTTCTGAGCAAAAGGGCTTTAAAATTACTGAATAAATTGAAAAAAAAAATCAAAGAAACTCCTTAGCAACAACACAGTTCCCATTGAGCTATTGCGATGAAATTTTCTACGGTTTGCTGTAAATAGGTTGGTGAACAGAGATCTTCTATTTTTAAGTCGACTCTACCCAAGGGGTTAATTAGTGATACCCAGGTGCAAATTGGTTATACCTTTATAAAGCTGAAGCATCTATATACTTATTATGGCATCCCCGTTGTTCTGATGAATTTAGTAGACATAAG
>NW_022705125.1:797285-819263 GCF_011630105.1 Anneissia japonica | reverse complement strand
ATTTTACATTTACGACGTATTGTTGATTTAATATGCTGAATCATTATTAATGGTATATAGGCCCACCTATTATATTTCTATAAATTAATCAACAATTATCTCATTAATTACACTGTCGTAAATAGGCCTATTGAAGCATAATTGAAGTATTATTAATTATTCACTAAAGCATTATTCGAGCACCTTTATTATTATTATTATTTTATTTATATATATATATATATATGTATATATACATATTATTATTCAACCATATTAACATTGAAAACATGAATATGCATATGTGGATAAAATTATCGCAGAAAATAAACTTATAATTTATAAGATTATTTTTTAAAACAAAATCAAATAGATAATGTTTTTATTTAAAAGCAGGTTTTGCATGTACGTAATTTTGTTTAATATGTTGATTATTACTATTTCATTAATCAAACTATCGTAAAATTATTATTATTATTATTATTATTATTATTATTATTATTACTGTATTATTAAACCAAAGAAATTTTCAATTTACGACGTATTGTTGATTTAATATGCTGAATCAGTATTATTGGTATATAGGCCTACCTATTATATTTCTATAACTTAATCAAAAATTATCTCATTAATCACACTATCGTAAATAGGCCTATTGAAGCATTATTGAAGTACAGTATTACTAATTATTCTCTAAAGCATTATTCGAGCACCTTTATTATTATTATTATTATTATTTATTTATTTATTTTTTTATATATTATTATTTTATCAACCAGATTAACATTGAAAACATGAATATGCATATGTGCATAAAATTATCGCAGAAAATAAACTTATAATTTATAAGATTATTTTTGAAAACAATCAAATAGATAACGTTTTTATTTAAAAGCAGGTTTTGCATGGACGTAATTTTATTTAATATGCTGATTATTACTATTTCATTAATCAAACTATTCACTTCAATGATATATTTTGATCTTCATTTATTATTATTATCATTTACTTTTTATTATTATTTAATTATTATTATTATCTGTAATATTATTATTATTATTATTATTATTATTATTATTATTATGTCTTTGCCATTAACATTATCATTGTTTCTCTTTAAGGCGTCTTGTACAGGGACATGTTTCTTTTAGCCTAACCAGTCCCATTACGTTTTGAGTGAAATAAAACTGTGAATTATGAATTATACCAATGTCATCTATTGATAAAAACATCGATTCGATTAATTAACAGCAGCTTTTCGCACTGTGGCAGTGCCGATAGAAAACAGCAACTTTTTGGCACTGCGGCAGTGCCGATAGAAAATGGCAGCTTTTTGGCACTGCGGCAGTGCCGATAGAAAACAGGAGCTTTTTTGGCACTGCGGCAGTGCCAAATCGGCACTGCGGCAGTGCCGATAGCCACTACCTCTTTTCAGAGTGTCTAACTGATCTGTCAATTTTATACCAGGGGACTACAGTATTTGCATAGGAGTATTTAACAATAAGAAAAAATGGGAAAACAGTTTCCTTTGATATTTACTTAAGCGAGTGTGTATGAAACCGGGTCTATGGCAATTATAATTTGATACTACATCTAGAAGATACGGACCCTATTATTAAAAACTGTTGAATTCTAAATGATTACAAGATGACCAAGCATATGAATGAATCAGTCTAAAACGATATTCAAAGATATTATACAGCTAACCGCTAATGTTTGTTTTGCATGTCTATTACACACCGTCACTCACAAATGTATGCAAAAATTGGTCGTAAAATTTGACAATAAATTGACCATTAAAATCTATTGTAAATATTTATTTAAATCCGTACACAGATTTTCTTTTAAGTTGTCTGTTTTCAATACTATAGCTGTTTCTTTACGATGACATTGTTTTGAAATTGTACTGTATAACACTCCAAAATTTGTTTTATGGGCAAACAGCAGAAGGCTCTAAATTTTTACAAGTTGACCAAGCGTGTTGCTGCATCATTGTTGTTCGGTTACGATCACTATTCAGGCAGAGAGCAGCAGGATGATAATTTTTTTTTCCCACAGCTATTTAGATGTCGTTGTTGGTAACGAGTGTAAAATATACTGTAGATAAGAATTGTAGATAAATAATGCACATAAAATCAATTGTCGATGGAGAACGGCGTCAGTCATCTGATTAGTCCCATATTAACAGTACCGATATTTTGAATACTCCTCTTCCGCGAATTGTTTTATTGACAGTGACTCATCTAATTCTTATATAACCACTTTAACATTTCAATCGAAATAGTTCACCATATCGTAAAAGTTTGAATACCCACCCAATTCGTTGGCGATCCTCAGTGTATGTTACGTTAATGAAACATGTCATACTCAACAAGGGAATGTGTATTACAAAATGCCAGTACGTATTTTTTAGATTTTGACGCACTCTGTTTTGTTGTGTGTGTCTGCTGTTGAAAACAAACTTCCTAAATTTGTGACTCGCTATGATGACTGAGATGGACCATGTTGATTTATTAATATTATGTTGTTTGGGATGGAAAAAAGTAGAGTCAATTTCCCAAAAAAATGCTCCATCAGCAAATAGTTTAGTGTGCGCTATGGACAGTATGGCTATGGAATTTACTAACCACACAATCCACAATAATTAAGTCGCAAAACTTTAGCTGCATTTGGTGGATTAAGTCGCAAAACTTTATCTTCGTTTGGTGGCGCCAAACGGTTGGTACATTTCTTCAAACATTCAGCCAAAGGCCAGTGAAAGTTTTTATCGATGTTTGCCATCCTTATGTGAGCTATCGTAAAGTCATGGTTTGCCGGACTTGCGTTCAATTTAAATCTCCGAACTTCTGAAGCTGCAATTTATTTTTGAAAATGTGCAATTTAATGCAAATGAATTTGCTTTATATAACCTATAGCACAGTTAGATTTTAATTCAATTATTTTTAATTTAAACGATTTAAAATTAAGATGTTATGTTCCTGTTTTATATTACGTGTGGGATGTATTTTAACTATATTACGTCTGTGTTTACTGACTCAATTAGATTTTATATATTTTATCTACCTTTTTTAATGTTCAGACACTTTTTGGCTTTTAAGCGTTTAATGTACAATGTAATAATACCTGAACGCTTTAATTTATGATGCAATATACAAATGTTTTTAATACCTACACAGATAAACCGTGTCACTAGAGACAAAATACCTATAGATTAATTTAATTGAACTTTTGTATTAGCCGACAGGCAGTCATGAGCATTGCAATTTCCAATTTATTTTTTACAATAAAGAAATCTGTATCTGTACGCAACAAATTTCCTTTTGGACAAATAAGTTTTTAGTATTGTATTAGATTATTAGGCCTACTCCTTTGTAGGCCTAAAAAATGAGCAACGTGGACATTCATTCTAAAGAAATTGCTGCCCTCTTTTATGATAGTCATTCTGAGAGTGTCAAGTGCGCATGTGCCATTCAATCCTAGCCTCCTAGCAACAATCAACATCTTGCTCTAGCGGCCCGTAACCAGAATATTGGAAGTTGCGAAAACAAAGCTTTGTTCATGATTTTTAATAATTACTGAGTAATTTACTATCATGGCATCTTCAAGAATATCTGCCCGTCTTCCACCCAACATCGACCAAACTAAAGCACCGCTTGCA
This sequence comes from Anneissia japonica, assembly GCF_011630105.1. Taxonomy (NCBI): domain Eukaryota; kingdom Metazoa; phylum Echinodermata; class Crinoidea; order Comatulida; family Comatulidae; genus Anneissia; species Anneissia japonica. The sequence continues at coordinate 815,626 of NW_022705125.1, read as the reverse complement.
TATGGTGACAGAGCGCTTCCGAAGCTGGTGAGTCAATAGACGATCCCACATAGGCCTACACAGATAGGGCCTAGGCCTTACTACTATACTACTAGCTACTACTACTACTAGGCCTAGCATAGGCCCATATTATTTGTAGGCCCTCCTAGGCCTAGAGGCCTAGTCTAGCTCAGTTAAACAGGGCTATGCAGGTTTATCGAAGCTTTTATTAATTATAATTAATACTTCTTGCTTGTTTTTGTAGTGCAGAGATAGGCCTATATGCCTAGCTAGGCTTTCTTTAATGACTTTATTCATTAAAATTGGTCACATCGCGGGCTCACTAAGTTATGGATGGGATATGGAACGCCATCATTGCCAATAATGCAAATTTAGAGCCTCAGCATCATATTTGTTAAACAAAACAAAGACAAATCATGCTTTTATTTTTATCAGTTTCATCTGTTTATTTATAACAAATGATCGCTAATCTGTGATACCACATGCATGGGGTGTGGTTGTGTGTATAAATAAATAATTGTATGTTTTTAAATATAAGATTTACATTTACATATAAATATTTATGTTATTTTTCTGTAACCAAAACAGTAGTCACTTAAAGAACGGTTTGTCCAGAAAACTTTCTGATTAGGCTTATTATTAGGCTAGATAAATGTACCATCTCAGGCTTGGCTGTAGGTTTGTCAGATACAATGCAATATAGGCCTAAACAGCTAAACTTATAAAGCTATTGCCTTTTAAACTTATTCAACAGAACCGCGAACTTAAAGATCCAGAACTAATCACAAGGCAACGAGCCTTGATGACATTATGTGATTATCTTCATGATCCTGAACATATAGTGGAAGCATTAAGAGTTGGTAAGTTTTAGGACTGTTTCAAGCCATTTTGTCTCTTTACAGATATTCGTCCCAAAATCGTTATGGCCTTGACTTAATGCTTTGGTTCTTGTTGTTCCGCCCTCTTTTGAATTTAAATCATATTGATAAAAACAAAATCTCGTTTGTGATTTTCATACATTCGTATATATGCTCTTTTCATGTCTTATTCATTTATACACTGAATACATCGGGTTTTTTTTCATTTATAAATGATGACTACAACTTCATAATGAATTGTTTTTTTTGCATAAAAATGGTTTGTTATTTTTTTATATAGAGTACTACAGTCGTGTCGTCATGGCACCAGGTGGCGCTTTCTGTTGTCAACAGATGTTGGTTACCGTTCATTACGCCTGAATGACTTCATAGGCTTTCTGGAATAGGCATTTTAAAATCTAATATTTTACCATCAAAATGTACTAAAAACAGAAAAGCTCGCATTATATTAGCTATCGGACACACATTTAATCATCAATTAAAATTTACAAAGAAAAAGTAGGATACAACATCTTAATAATTTAACGTTAGGAATTGGTTTGTCAGTAAAGAAAATGGCGTCCGGTTGAACGCTTTTTGCAATGATAGCAATGGAGTAGTATCACATGGTATCGTGTAGTACTCTATATATTACCGGTATTGATTTGTGAAGGCACTGACGAATGTCTTATTCCATCTCTAGGTGTAGTGGCAAGTTTAAAGGCGCTTTTAACAGATCCAGATGGCACAGTAAGAAATAAAACTACAGAAGTTCTCTATATTATCTCAGGTGGGTGAACTTAAAAAGCACAGAGCACTAATTGTTGCAAAGTACATAAATGATATTTACATTATATTTTTTTAAATTATAAGTTAATTTGATCTCAAATGTGAACAGAGAGCTTGATCATAGTTCCATAATCTATGTTCAAGAAGGGGAGAGTGGGGGGGGGGGGGGGGGGATGGTTGTTATAATGTGTAGCCCTTCCTTTTCAGAACCTATGATTACAATTTCACCAGGTGGACCTGTCCTGTGATGGAGATGGTTTCAGTTTACTTAAAGCTAATTAAGCCAGTGTTCACTATAATAAAGTCACAAAATTAGTTAATATAAAATTAACACATTTTATTATTCTGTTAACATTGATGAAATATCTATTATCACTTTTCACACTTTTTAATGAGTCTGCATTTACTTTTATATTTGATTACTGTATTCAAAATTTTTTTAAAGTATTTACGATATAACAGTAATTATTACAAATAACCTTTTCCTAGGTCACAACAGTGGTCGTGATGCATTTATGGATGAGAGTATTATTGTCCCTCTTTCAAGACTGTTCGATGACGATCTGTATATAGTCAGAAAAAATGCGCATATGGCAATTGAAATGCTTTGTGAGTTTTACCCTGGTGCTGAGGGATTGGTTGAGGCTAGCCTTATCCCAACGCTTGTTGATAAACTCAAGATTGAAGTAGATGAGATCAAGGTGAGGTGGCTTGATTACTATGAAATTTGTTGTTATAATACTTTATTCACTATCATAATGCTGTTTTTCATGATAATATTTAGTTTTAATATCTTTCAATTGTGTTAAATGATGACGTGTTTCCGATGTGATTGTTAATTTGGACGTTAATTCCTAATTAACAACTGATGAATTCTATTTCATTTAGGGCTTCATTTAGTCTTTGGCTTTTGTATAGAATATGCTATTTAAATATATCTAAGTTACCACTGATTCTGTAATATTTTTTTCCTTAGGAGTACATTTTAGACACATTGCACTTCTGTATGAGACTGGAGCAGATTCAAGCTCTCATAGCAGGTGCAATGGAAGTTTTCACAGAACTTTTGGAGCACAAGTCACCAGTCATCAGAGCCAGAGCAGCGAGGGACATCATGGACTTAAGGTACGTAAAGGACTATGAAGGTATTATTAAGGGAGGAACCATCATCTGTTTTACTGTTTTTGTGTGGGGTAGACAAGGGTGGATCCAGTAGGGTGACACAAGGGGAAACATTCTCCTAGTTTTGCCACTAAATTTTAAAATTTCAAGGAATATATTGAAATTAGCACTCTCATTTACCTATTCTGAATATGTTGTGCTTGTGGGGATCTGGTCCCCATTTCACATGACCTTAAATAGCTTTATGATTGTGAAGACACAAAAGATGGTAATACTAGTGGAAGCCACTTGTACTCATTCCCTTTAGCTCTCATATCTTTATGTATATAAACCACAACAAAAAGTACTCCAAAATATAGCTTGTAAAACAATTCAAGAGAAACAAACATAAGCCTATGTAAAATGTTTGTATAAAACTAAATATTTCTTTGAGTAGCGTTCCTCTGGATGGTAAAAAAAAAGCCTGCGAGTGTAACAGCTTAGCATTTCTTGTGAAGCTACTCAGTGATGATGACACAGACGTCCGTGCAAAAGCATCTGGAGCCATAGCAACGTAAGCTTGCCCTTTCCATTTTTTTTGTAGGGGTGTAGTAGGTTGGTGGGTCAATACATGCAAGTACAGTAATACATTAACAATAATACATTCTTGTTATAACCATACTATAGAATTAGGATGAACGTAATCTGCATCAATGCATAATTCAAACAATGTTTTTCTGAAAAAATTTACAGTATGGATATTACAGTTATTGTCATCAGAAATAATGCATGTGTACCCTTCTGCATTACTTAATGAGATAATTATTATTAAGAACTATAACATGCTTTTTTTAATGTGGTTCATGCCTTGTTTCTGTACCATAATAGAATAACTATCACAACTGAGGGGAAACAGAAAGCCCTCAGGGCAGACGCAATTCCACAGCTTGTGACTCTGGTTAACGATCCCACCAGCGAGGTCAGACTAAATGCTATCAAGGTAAATACTGTACAATGCAATCAAATTGGTTGGAGTATAATTAATTTTGTGAAATTAAAACACACATTGACTGCAAGTGGCACATTCAATTAGATCATGCCCAATAGAACCAAAAACCAAGTTAATAGTTTCCCCCCCCCCCTTTTAAGCAACATACTACAGTAATGGAACTGATCAATCACAGTATTTTATTCAATAGACGGGCCAGGAATATGTGCTTGTCTCACTAGTTTGAGACTGTATGTTACCGGGCTGCATTTTGAAGGACCTCCGCAACAATATCCAAGTGGCTGAGTGGTAAGGTCCTGTATAAGATGAAAGAATGTATTGTTGTATTATGAATACCGCTTTAGAAAGTGGAGTTTTTTAAATGTTTTCACAGGACTCTGGATTTGAACCTAGGACCCTGGATTTGAGCCCAGGACCATGGATTTAAGTGAAGACCTATTAGGATACTAATTGTTATAGTTTTTTTTGTTATTACTGTACATTTAAAGAAATTTGTCTCTTCCATTCCAGGCTATTACCACTCTGTCAGAAGCCCCACAGGCACGGACAGCATTATTAAAACATGTAGAAAATGTAAGTACAGTACATGTAAGTTAATGTTTACAGCAATTAATAAAGATTATAGAAATTTATTATTACAACTCATGCCATCTCCCTTGCAGATTGAGAAGAGAGCCCATGAGGAAAATGAACCAACCGAGGCTGTCAGGGGAGCTGCCAAAATTGCTGTCAGGGTGATCACTTGGAAACCCTAGTCCTACCTTCAACCAATTCAATAGATGTCTGTATAAGCCACTTAGCTCTGGCAGGAATAACTTGAGCTAAATCAATAACCTCCTTAGTGGAACCATATAACTCCCCTATTCTATACATTTTGTAACAGATCAACTAGAAACTCTCAAACCCTTAATATTGTAGCCTCATAAATGCTTCGAGATAAGCCACTCATTCCACTATAATGGATGGTTTACGGGATATGTTCAACCCATTTATTACTTTATACTGTATATTCCTTTAATTCTAAACTCTACAAGGTTGTTTTAAATACACATTGCTGAATTCATTAGTTTAATTTGTAAATATACAATGTATATTTCAGTGTAATGTATATTGTACAGGATGCTGGCATGTTATAAATATTGTATATTATACCACGTACTATAAAAATTGTTTCAATAATTTATAGCTTACTGTATTTAATTGTCTGATCATTTTGGGTCTGTGCTATCTTCATGTCTGTATAATAGTAATGTGGTTAAGATAAAGTTTTCCGGGCCTGATTACATATGTATTACAACTGTACATTTACATCATTACCAAGACGAATCTTTGAAAATGATTACATGTAATTAATATTGTATACAAATCCAATTGGAAGTTAAAGTACACTCTTTAAGTTTTGGCACCATATAGCAATAAAACTATATGTTCAGTTGCTGGAAACACCTTGCTATAATGGGAAATATATAAAATAGAATAATTCAATATTGGTAAAGGATGATGATGGATTATACCATAACCACAGGCCCTAATTATATGCTTGGATTGCTGTAAAAATAATGATAAAACACTCAACAAATTTCAAACAAGTTAATTTATTATTCTTACTATATATACATCAAATCATGTAGTTTACAGTTCATACCATAGACATTTGAATGAATTAATCAAAAGATTACAGTGTTAAAACCAAGAATACAGTACAGTATATATGGTACATGGCGCATAAATAAAACTAAAGAGAAAACGCCATATTTAAAAAAAAATGTGTACTACACATATACTTCAGTATCTAAATAATTGATATATTTCTAAATAAATTTTCTATATAATATATTCATATCTTCAATACATTCTTTGGGGATGAAACTTAGGCGAGTAGCTTTTACCCATGCTTGAGACTGTAATGGGGTTTAAGCACTTGTAGCACAGCACCGGGGACTCATCACTATCACTAGCATGTCGGCACCTTCTCTTATGACAGCGAGCTTGTTTTATCTCAGGATAGTAATGGATGTTGTCATTAATAGGTGACATCATCTCTGGCATTATGCGAGGCTCATAAAATAGATCTTCAGTGTGGGTAGTGAAATGAGGTAAGGTATGGGGACTGCTGGGATCTTGATTAGGACAACTGAAATTATCCTCGGAAAATACACTCTTCGTGGCCTCTGAACGACTCTGGTGATCAAAGCGAGGAATAGGTATGGTACTATTATGCAAGGGACCTCTGTCCATTTCATCAAGAAAATCTAAACTGCTACTGTATGGCATCTGAAATAAATGAATAGAATTCTTTAATAAGCTGCCTCTTAACCAACCACCAAGGAGATCCTTTACTTTATCTCCATTATTCATCAATCTCTAAATTTTTACCATAAAAATCTTAAACAGTAAAGTGTCATAGCTTATTACCAAACTTTGCTTTAATTGCGTGCTTTTAATAAAAACAAAAAAGAAAGATATAAAAATACAATGCAAACTATCTTGAATTAAATAATTATTTATAATATTTTTATTATTATTATCCTAATAATACAAATATTCTTACCATTAATGCTCTGTTATTTTATTTAATTTATTTTTGTTATTTAATTCCTTTAGGCACATGGCCAAGGATTACCAATAGCAACTTAATCACTGTTCTATTAGATAGGTGGCAATCACTTCACATGAGAAACATACACACATAATGCTCTACATAAACTAAGTCCCATGAGGCTTATGGAGTGGAATTATTTTGTCGTGAGAAAAAAATCAAGGACAGGATTTAAACCACGACCCTGCGATTGGAAGGCGAGCATCTTACCTACCAAGTTATTCAACTCCACTCCATTTTGAATGGCTGATTAAAAATATTAGTACAGTATATATAAATATATATACTTTATTGCAAATGTATACTGTAGTAGAGAAGGAGGTATACATTATTGATGACAGTGGCCCTATGTTTGCAGACCAAATTTTCAAAGAGCATGTTCCTGTTCTATGTTGTTTGCTGCCACACAAATTTAAATTATGTGACAGTGGCCCTATGTTTGCAGACCAAATTTTCAAAGAGCATGTTCCTGTTCTATGTTGTTTGCTGCCACACAAATTTAAATTATGTGACAGTGGCCCTAAGTTTGCAGACCAAATTTTCAAAGAGCATGTTCCTGTTCTATGTTGTTTGCTGCCACACAAATTTAAATTATGTAAATGGAAGAATATTCTTAAACTTACGTGAGTAGTCATTGGTTCCTGTGATGTCATTATTGCCTTTTCAAATTTCCTGGTCATGTCCATTGCATTAAGACTAAAATCTGTCGCTAACTTATCCTGGAAATGACTGTTCTCGGCAAAGTCAAGTATTGTCCCACTTAAAAAACTATTCGATGTCTTAATCTGTGTGGAAATACATTCAGTCTCATATTCACGCTCATTGTTTGACAAATATGTAGAAACAGATGAAAATTATCTTGTCAATAAACCTACCTATAGTACAAGTTCAAACCTATAACTTAGTTTAAATACAATAATGGTACATCACAACCAGTGTGAAAACCATACAAGGCAGTAGGGGCAGCGTCGTCGGAAGAGAACAGGACCCCCACCCCGCAGGGCACCATGGTCCCATTGTCGGAGAAGAAGCTGATTGTTTCGTCCAGCAACACTGCTTTCAAAAAACATTTGCAGTCTGAAAGGTGCCTAGTCTTATAAATTTGCTCATCTCAGCTCCAAAAATGGTGGAGCTGAGGTGGTTGTGGACTCCACTGTCGAGGATGTTGCTTCTACATACAATACGAGATGAATGTATAATGCATGCTTACCTGCTTGTGGATTCCATGTTCACTGTAGGTACCACTGCCATGTTGTACTGTCTCATCCATAAACAGCTTAAATGGAGGTTCATCTAAATGGGAAGGTATACAAATACAATTATCAATAATCAATGTATGCATTATTTACCTGTATAGAACCTTTCTTTTTTTAAACCAAAAGTTTTTATGTGGTTTATGGAAGCTAGTGATGGCCTGTAGTACAGTAAATAGAATACATAATTTAATTTAGGTTCACAAAAATATACATTGAAATAGTATCTATACGCATATTTCAAAGCCTATGGGCACAATGCAAAAGCGAGTGCACCTTCTATTTTTTTTTATTTTTAAAAATTGTTATCCACACTCTAGTTATCATACAAGAATATTTTTGGTTCACCTGTAACATTATATACTGTCCACTGTGATAAATGATTCCATTATTTCAGAGGTATGTTTCATAATGAGAACACTGACAACACCATCATCATGATCATTACCAATATCATCATATCTGATAATCTAATATTCTAATTTTTATCTTTAAGTCTGTACTTACCATCAGGTCTTGATTTTGTACATGGTATATGACTTCTATGTCTCCTTTGATTGTGATTCGATACATTCAATGTTTGTTTAGAAGACCTAAAGAGTGCCTGTACTCTATCACTGCTGTCCATCATCACTGCATCATTTATAGTACTAACTGATAGAGATGGATGGCTGGTGTTGTTAAGTGGAAGTTGTTCTAGATATCAGAAAGACAAAGGATCAGAAACTTAGATTCCATGTCAAATTTTTAATGGTTTTCTATCACTTTTTTACTATTTTTAAAACTCTCCTAAAATGTTATTATTAAAAAAATTATTTTTATTATTAAAATGTTTTTAAGTATGGTCCTTGGATATTGTTACTAAGGTTCCACAAAATGAGTTGGAAAACTTATGAGCTTATGGGGCATGGGCATATTCTTGGCCCATTCTCATTGCTAAGTTGATAATTTCACTGACACACAACACATGGAAAGAGGCAGCAACAACTGGCAAATGCTTTTGTTGGTAGCAACAATTATGAGATATGGAATAAAAAATATTGAGTGTGATAAAAGAAAAGTTACCCGCACTTCTGGCGATCAAAGGTTGTAAACTTCTTCTGGCAGACTGAGAATTTCTCGCTTGCTGTCTAATGGCTGGAGTCGATTTACTTGGTGTTGTTTTAGAACTACAAATAATTGAAAAAAAATTATTTAAGCTGCTAAAAATTGATTAACATCTTTCACCACCTTACTGCATTGTATCATAAATCTACAACTTCCGATAAAAAAATTGATTTCAGATCCAAAGAATTACTTACTTTATTCGCAATGTTCTCACTAGTTCTAACTGTATTTCTGAGAATAAATCTAAAGAATAAAAATAATGATTGATAAACCAGGAACATACAAATCAGACTAAATTAGAAAATATAATAAATGAGGATAATAGTTTACAATAATTTAATGTACTTTATAGTGCACATTGCCACCAAGTGGTTCGAGGCTCACCTTCTAACATAAAAAATAATAACACAAGACTAGAAGTGTGTATATGGACTCCACGTCCATCAATCTTTTATGCAAATATAATAATAATCATGATGATGAAAATAATATTTAATATAACAATAAGTAAATATAATCTACCTCTTCCAGGAAACATACATAAGTCAACTGAGCTGCACAACTGTTCTGCTACATTATTTAAGTCAGGAGTCTAAATTTATCAAGAAATGGATAATTTTATTAGATATGTTGACACTCATTGAAAAAGAAAGTCAACATGATAAAGTGAAATGAATAGAATTTGAATACAATCAAATCAACAAAGTGGATATATTGGAAGCCATCTCCCCTCTATTTCCAAAGTGAAATGAATAACAAAATGAATATGTTTGAAATCAACTACCACCCTCACATCAAGGTTGGGATAACACAGGCTATGTGTTATTCACTGAAAATGACATATATAGGCCTACTGGCATGCTGAATTTATTGCTGTGGCAATAGCTATTAAAATTGATCTTTCTTTTCGAAATTAAAGATACAGTACCCTTTTTAAACATTGACACATTATGATTTTGCAACTCACTGTGCAAATACATTTACACATACACACATACATACATACATATGTACCAACCGCTTCTACATACATAGAAGTGGTTGGCGCAACGGTTGTGGCTCGGACTCTCAACCATGAGGTCAGGGGTTAAAAACTCTCGCTGTGCAAATTGCTTGTGTCCTTAGGCAAGACACTTTATCTACGTTTATCTCTCTCCACCCAGGTGTATAAATGGGTACCGGCATATGCTAGGAAGGTAAAACAGACTGCAGTGCGGGAGGAGTGGCAAACCCCCTACAGCCTTGCACAGTCTGGCCCAAATGCTAAAGTAAGAGACGGGCACTCCGGCCTGCTTCAGGTTTTGAACCTTTACATTTTTTTACATACATACATTTAGTATGATAAAAATAACAGTTTTGTTTGATTACAAACATAATAGAGATATAGACAACTACCTGTGGCATTGTAGGAGTTTTCATATCTTCACTCACATTCTCCTGTCTTTTATTTATGGAACTGATGCAGGAAGATCTGCTGTCACTCCTAATAACATTGGTAAGTACGTAATGTTTTAATGTTTACATACAATGTTTACATTACTTTTCTTTACAATGTTATACCGTTTTATTTATTCTTACAGCTTAAAGCTCAATGGTTATTAACTGTAAATGTTACTAAACTACAGACAACATAGTTAAAATGAAAATTGTTGTAACCAAAACACAGTGATAACTGAAATTAACAACTGCTCTGTAAACAACATGTTTACCAAAAAAAGACCAACCCCTATTTTCTAGATTTTATGTCAGTCGGAATTGTGCAACACACACATTTTTGGAAACTTAATATAGGAAATGTAAAGGTAATTGTAACTTGGTCTCATTGGTTAATACAAAATGTGAAACCCAGATGAAAATGCTTTAGCATCTTTATATAACTCTATAACCAAATATAATTAAATATTTTCTGGAATGGCTTAGAATACAAAAGAGTAAAAACTTGTGTTTTGTGTGTTACATTATTGAGTTTATAAATATTAATTTTTCTGTTCAGGATAAATGATAATTAGATGTTACTTACCTAGGCTGACTTTTATTGCTATGACAACTATAGTGCATGCTTCCCATATTACTGTCACAAGCAGCAGATCGAGGTGTAGACCAGTGGGGTGCTGGTTCGATATCATCTAACTCATTTGAAGTATCCAGGATTTTTCTGAGATCTTTTTCTGTCCGTTCCAAAATTCTCTCATTTACAGGCAATGGTTCTAGATTCCAAACATTAAACACAAAGTTAATGTGTTTAAATATGTAAGACATACATCAAAATAAACAAGGAAAAATAAGGAGTAAAGCACAAAGTAGAATAAAATTCAAGAAAATATGAATGAATGAATAAGTGAAGAGAGATAGGAGAGGGAAAAGTTGTTTTTTGTAGTATATAAATATTATACAACATACAAAATATATTTATTGGTTTGGAATAATGTAATACAAATGTTTTTATGTTACATATTAAGGCAATACCTACCTCTTAGAACCCTATCAGACTTTTTACCTTGATTATACAGTCCAAGTTTTCTCTGTGAAAAAAGTGCAAAAACATGCTCATTTCAAACAATTTTACTCTTATGTTTTGATGTAGGATAGAATACTTGGCCAAAGATGCTAAAATGTTGCTATTTACATACTTTTCTTTATTTCTAAAAATATTTCTAAACTGAATGCGGCATAAATATTTTACCATCTTACCGTTAGGCGACTCTGAGTAATAGTTGAATAACCTTGTGATGAGCATGTTTTCCCCAATTTTGATTTCTAGAGAATAAACAGAGACTGTCAGGGAAATAATTCAACTTAAATTTATTTGTTTTTGCTGTGACTATCTGATATGATCAGGATGACTGCTTGTATGCACTGCAGTTTTTTATCTAATGGGGTATCTTGCACAACAACAAAAGCAATTATCAATTCTTTAATGTGGTTTTGTTTTAATTGTATTTTTTTTTGCGAGCTCTGTAATTTCTTTGTTTTCGTTGGAGACAATAAATCTAATCTTGCATCTTGAGATCAGTAAAGATTTTAAATTCAGGATTATTTCATTTGATGCCAAAGTCTTAACACTGCATCACACATTTCAATTAAATTACACAATTTGTCATTTAGGAAATGCATGTTACCAATTCCTATGTCTATATATATAAAAAAAAACTTACAAAAACAATTTCATCAGCTCGCTTGACATGTTTTCTGAATTCAGCTCTTGCTTGATGGTCCACCTAAAATATACCAGGACATGGTAACTATGAGTCAGCCAGAATTCAAAAGCAGGTAATGACCAATTGAGTGATTGATAATGTATAGAAATTTTCCAAAGCTCACCACTTTCTTAAGCAGTACAGCCACTACAATATTTTTTGTCTGTAGATAACCAAAATTGATGATACTTTGTGTATGATTATTTCTATTCACCAAAAGCACACCTGTGCCCCGGGGAGCCCAAATGGCAGTGTCTGGAAGCTTCGAGCCCAGTGTAGACATGTGGAAGGCCCAGTTATGTTCTGTGGAAAAGAATCCAGAGAAGCTCCAGCCTTTCAGGTATTTAGATGTTTAATTTTAAGAAGTAGGTATAAAGATTTTGAAATCTTATATAATATAGTTAACCCAGGTTCCAGGCACTATTATGTCTGTTCTGCTTCTCAATGCTACTGCTTATTTCAGACATATCTGATCAAACTAAAGCCCTGTGCAGACTATCAAATTTTATTTGACATTAAACATGTGACATGCCTACATTTGATCAGAATGACATCACATCAAGACCATATATGTGCAAAATATGACTATATATGGGCATAAAACAGTTTTTTGTCAAGGAAAATTTCTTATCCTGGACAAAGCTTTATTGTTTCTTTCCTATCAGTGGAAGTGAAACAATATTATCAGATGTGTCTGACCAGGGAGGAGTGATCTAACTGACATATTTGAACACTATGGTAGTTCTTTACCTCAGTATGCTTCCTAATTTCTTTTTCTTTATTCCTTTCTCCTTTAGATTTCTTCTTTTTCTCTTTTTGCAAAGTTGTTTTCTGAGCTGTTGCGTTTTTTTCAATCGATGTCATACAAACTTTATCAACAATAATCATCTCATCCTCGCTAGATTGCCGATTGGGAATACTTATTAGCTGCAGGTCACTCATTGACTTTTCTATTGAAAATAATGATTACTGAAAATGTTTACATCATTCAGATCATACAAAAATGTTCAGTATCTCATCACAACTAAAAAAAGTTTCGAAAGTGCAATTAGGAATTGCAGAAAATTAGCAAATTTTAAAAAACATTTATTAGTAAGTTTTTTGAAGGAAAATTGACAATTTTAGATGTTACTGTTATGTTTAGTATAGTCAAGTTACTATACATGCAAGACAATTAGTATGGTTGTACAAACAACGTTCAGATCTGTAGGAACAGAAATTTTTCCCATGTCTGGGTGTCTAGATGATTACATTTTGTATATAAGGTTGAAATCACATTCAAAATAACATCAGAATAAAATAAATACTGGTAAAAGTAAAATATAAGCATACTGACCAGGTTGCTGAGCTGGAAGCATAATTGCAGGACCACCTCCTGGTGATGAAACCCGTGCTCTAAATACTTCAGTTCAAACATGAAACAAGAAAGTTGAAGTAACAAATTCACATCTCCTAATTTTTGTTATAAAAATTTAACAGTAGTTTTACAATGGTCATTTTATGCTTAATTATGAATCTATCTATACATTTGTTTGTTTGTTTTTTATTCGGTTTCAACATTATATAGATAAAATTACAAAAAAAAACATAGAACATTAAAACATGAAACCAGGATAACCCATAAAGCCATAATCCAGAATAATTATTATTATTAAAGCCAAAAAAAAAACAAAAATTATTTCCAATGGTGTCCAACATTAACCATAAAAAAAGATAAAAAGTAAAAAGAAACATATATGTTATAGGTCTGTTTATAATATGTTTATAATTAATGCTTACTCTTACAGGTGATGAATTTTAACCTCCTACGATAGTGATTGATATGAGACTGTTTAACCAGAAGCTAAACCCATTGTAGCCTACTTTATGAAGATGAAGAGCCACCACTTAGTCTAGGCCTATAAATAGGGTCAAATTCATCCAACTTCTCCTGAACAAAACCAGCATAATTATTAACAGTACAGTAGGGCCCCGGTCACCCAAAAATATTTAGATAATAGCATAATGCAACAAACTTGCACAATGAGATGGTTGTCAACCTATAATTTTGTTATCTGTATATGGTGATGCAATTATCCACAGCCTAAAATTAAATGTACCTTTTAACACTGCTTCTCGAACTCTATTCTGTTCTTCGGTTGGGTCTATCCTTTTGGGGTGCGTAGCTTTCCTTTTTTTCTTTTTACCCATAACTTAGTTCATCAGTATACCATCATTCTTTCATAAAAGTCTGAAATATATATCACCATTTTTTACAACTAAATAATGCTATGGGCCTATCAAGGCTCTAGGCCAGGCCATATTCTTGATCATCTACACATTCCCAAGCATTATTTAAATACAATAACAGTATTAAGTTTCATGATATCTGACACATATATATAGCACAGAGTAAATATTAATAGAATGTAATTTGAAAGCACTAAACCTGAAGCACACAGGCCATTGACCTTAATTCTATGGCATACAATATAAGACACATGGATAGTAATAACTATTATACTTATAAGGTGTATTATAACCATGGATGACTCCAACTGCAAAACACAAAGTTAAATTAGGTTTTAAAAAATACTTTAAATAATATAAACAAGTCTGATATATAGTGAGCTCAGCGAAAGTGGATAAATGTGTAGCTCACTGAACATAGAATCTTAGGTTATAATGGATTCAATTTACAATGGCTCCGTAAAGTGTCAAAATCTATGTCAATGTTTGCAGTTGTATGTAAATTGAAATATTGAACTTTTATATATTTACTGTATGAAGTAAAATAAGCATAAAATACAATGGCAGCAAAATATTTAATTAATTTATAAATTTACAATTCAAAAGCAAGTGGTAGGCCTAATTACATTATGATATGAAATCCATCAAAAGTTTACACTATATCTAAAAGTCCAAAAAGAACAAATCATACATACTATAGCCTATCAGTAAGCCAGGGGCTACCTGTCTATAGGCCCTAACATTAGTTAGGACAACAGACCGTGTCCTACAGTATTTCAGAGGGGTCTACTACTACTACTAGGCCCAGCTAGTAGTGGGCCCTAAGTACAAATATAGGGAGAAATATAGTACAGGGCCTAGCCCAGTCATTCCTAGGCCAGGTCCTCCTACCCCATCCTTCTTAATTAATTTAATTATTATTCCTTTTCTTTAATCTACTAGGACAGTATGTTTTTTGGCCTTCCTAGGTTGACATGTAAAGAAGTCTAATTCGAAGATAAGTCGGGATTCGGCCTGAGCTAAGTAGACCTAGGCTAAGCCCTGCCTAGGGCTTCCTAGCCTACCTTACCTAAGCTAGGCCTAGTAGAGGCCGGCCTAACCTAGGAATCGGGTAGGCCTAGCCTAGGCGGCCTAAGCCAAGCTCAGGCCTGCAGCGCAGTCATCTAGTTAGAGGCCTGGCCTAGGCTAGGCCTGGCCCTAGAGGCTTAGGCCTACCTACCAAGCTACTTTTTATGTTGGCTTCCTTTTGCACAGAAACCAATCTGGAGATAATTCATGTAAAAACGCGGGTTTCAATATAAACAATATACATAACTAGGCCTAGGCCTACCTTCCTAAAATTTACGATCCCAGAGAGTGAGTTAACGTACGCGCGGGCTACTTGGGGTGTACGAAGACGCGAAGACACAACGGTTAACAAAAAGTTAAGTAATTAAAAGCGCTTTGAAAACAATAACTAAACTATTTTTGACTCCAGCGGTATACTCTCACAATTTTCAGTTTTAAAATTTTAGTGGTTGTCTGTCTCCCGATTTGTAAATTTTAAATAATAGATGTGACTCCTTAATATTTATTTTAATTAATTTGATACTTTTTATATATATTTAAAATAATTCAAATAATATTTTTAAAGACAAAACCAGATATGTTATATACAAATTTTGATTAGTGCCCCAGTGCCCCCTACTGGATCCGCCCCTGAATATGTGCACGAGGCGATTTGAAAATGAGCAAGATGATACCTACTGGGTCCCTAAATAGACAGCCTAAATAGCGCCAAAAATTGATTAGGCCTACTGGGTACTTTTCGTGGCCATTCTTCACTGTGTGCTAAACAAAGCCATAAGCGCGTTATGATTATTTAGGTGTTACCCCACTCAGATCTAAAATTTAACTAAACAGAACTATTTAAAAAAAAAAAAAAAAAAAAAAAAAAAAAAAAAAAAAACCAAAAAAAAAAAAAAAAAACCTCCCAATGGCATGGTATAGGCCTACTAATTAGACAGTTCTTCTATAGTTAGTATAGCAGCCAAGAGGAAATAAAAACGTCATAGACATGTTAACAGTTTAAGGATTGCAATTGAATGTATAATTTGAGACTCATATAGTAGAAGCTCATTGTTAAATCACGCCGCCATTGGTTATGGGGTTGGGTTTTATCGTCAATAACATTCGTAAGCCTAATTATTTTACATTATAATAAACAGCTAGTTAACCAAAGAACCAGTGCTTATACAAATACATTTCAATTGTCCTGCAAATAATTCAAGTCATACAGGACTCCATATGACGCCAAGTGCTGCCTCTGTGTTTTGTTATGATCATTGTTTCGTCGCCTTCTTTTCAAGACATTCTGAATTAGCATCACGCCGACTTTCGTATTTTGTTCTGTTCACTGTGATTCGTTAATAGCCTGTTCTACTTTACAGGGAATAAAAAGTTGGTGTATCAACAGACAGTGCTCACAAAAATACATTTCGCAAATCCTATATGCCGTACTGTGTACTTGCGGAAAACTTTTTGTATTTTAACTGACGACTATTAAACTGGTAACCAGGTCCACACAGAAATTTCCCGCCACCCAAATGGGTCGTGATCGCTGGTGTAGGCCTAGTACAATTTAAAAGAGTTTTACCTAGATGTATAACGATACTTTTCGACTCGGCTGATATCTTTGGCCCGTCATATCAACTCTAAAAATAGTTTGGCCCTTCAAACAAATTAATGAAGAACGGACATAGGTTGTTAATTAGACTACAGTTTGTAATCAATGCTTTTCTATCATCTTTGAATTCAGTAACAATTGAAATAATCATTTTAGATCTATATATGCGTTTCGTTGAAAGCTAAGGACTTTTTAATGGGCTACCGGTATTTAATTTTATAATCGAATATTTTTAGGTTTTTCTATCATTAAAGCACAAATCACTAGCTATGAAAAATAAGAGAAACTGTCACTACAATCAATTTTCGTTCCTCTTTTATTTTGGTATTCATATATGTACAACTTTGTATTTACAATACATCAATGATATAACAAAATATTAAGAAAATATTAATCATATAAAACCACACGGTGGCGGATTCAAATTCATAAAAAGTTATTTAAAAATGGAGAAAAATTTAAGTATGATTATAAGTGGCATAATCATACATTTTTCTTTCCTCAGCGCCAACCATGGTGGCTGAGGGGGCGGACCTTATATCTGTGAAAGTCCTTCCGCAGCCCCCCCCCCCTTTGAATTCCTGGCTTAAAATTATTTCGATGATGGCTTTGATAATAATTAAATAAGATATTAAACACATATGTAGAAAAAAAAAAAACAACAAACAGTTCTGGATATAATAATATGCAATGTCCATTGAATTAATGTTCTATCTGGAAAGAACTCGAATACCAACCCATTGACCTAGTTTTATAAATTTCAAGGTGTCGCATGCTTAAGCCACCAGGCTCCAACTCAGTCACCGACTACACCGAAAAAGCGGAGTTTGTTGCTGAAGTTTTATTGCAGCTACACGCAAGATTTTTTGGTACGCCAGGTGGATTTCGGTCGCAGGCACATCCACAAAAATCAGAAATGTGTTTGCCTAAGATTTCTGATCTTCTTCTCCCCTTGTTATACAATATTTTCTGTTGGAAATCTTCTAATTCCTCCTGTGCACGTCTGATTTGCCGTCTGGAAGTTAGTGTGATGTAGGTGAGTAAAGCACCAGCAAGACACAAGATGACAATAGCAGAGGCAAGCACTGCAGCCAAAATGGTTGTTGTCTTGTCCAAGCCGTTTTCTGATGACAGTGGTGGAACCACAGAAGTTGCGAGCTCGTCTACCATTTTTTTTCAAAACTTGCTGCTTTTCTAAAAAAAACATAAGTACATTTTTAGCATACTGAGCATGACATGGGCCTCATCAATCAATATTCTAAGTACTTACAGTATTATGATATTTCATGTTCAGATTTACCTATTGTAATGTACTCTATAAACGTTTGGTGATTCTTTTTTCGTAAATATATTTTTGTTAATGGTTAGCTGAATAATCTTTAAACGAATGGCACTTATTTTTTTTAAAAACATTCAATATAGATGGTTAATGATCAGCGACACATACTGTAATATTTTCACCGACTTTACTTTCCGGTACAGGCATATCTAAATATCTAATCAAAACCAGTTTAAATGTTTAACCTCTAAATAGC
>NW_022705125.1:790904-797251 GCF_011630105.1 Anneissia japonica | reverse complement strand
TATATATATATACATACATATATATATATATACACGCAAAAACGCACTGTCGCTGCGTTTTTCAGAGATTTGTTGGTTGACAGGAAAAATTTGTATAAATGTTAAAGAATTCAAACTAAAGTATGAGCTTATCAAAATCGTAGTAAATTTTAAATATCATCAAAATTCAGTTTTGAAATCTGTTCTTACCTGATAGACTCTAAAACCACAGGACAAATCAAAGACCTCCGCTTACAAGAGTTACAGAAATCCCTGAGGAAATGAACAACTCTATTAAACACCTTCTCGAATGTTTTGTTATGCTTGAATGCCGAATGCAAATAACTACATCTTTTGTTAGAAATATATGTGGTGTGGTTAATGTCAACACTGGTTAGGCCTTGGATTGGCGCAGTTCCATATCAAACGAGTAAGGGTACAAGAACATTTTAGGGTCTTTACCTTATTTTCACCTTAGGTTACGCTTTTGATATGTAACAGCCATTGATGCCTTTCACCTTTTTTCTTCATTGTCAAATTGTAACGTTATACTGTACTGCTCTTTTGTATCGTAACCAAGCATGTTACATCATAACTGCTTTTCAGAACACCTCTCTCCAGCTCGACTGTATCAAAATCATCAGTTTGCCTCATAGAGTTACGAACTTTTCCAACAATTGAGTGCTGGATCATGATGTTTTTCTCTTTTGTAGTGAACCACCACTTTTATTTATCATGAATACATCATTACAAAATTATAAACAATCATAAATATATATACACTTTTTAAAATTTAATATTTACTATTTTATAGAACCGTGAATGCTCTGTTCATTGATGAGTCCAAACGAAGACTCCGGAAATTCAATATCAATAATGTTATCAACTATCAACCTGTGACTAAACAAACACCTCCAAACGCGCTATTTCCGCAGGGGCAACTTTTCTCATCTTGGTTTTGCAGCAGCGCCTCCATTTTAACTAAGCAAATGAACAGAGAAGAGATCTTCTGCCCTACACGGCAATTTCTAAAATAATTTTCTCTTTTAAATGGTGAATGCATGGATCCAATTTGCTGAGCTTATATTCACAGGTAATATGCTCAAAATTTATTTTATTATTATGTAAACATTGTTTTTAAGCTCACAAGAACCTCTTCTCATTTAAGCTTTTTGACAAGCCTAAATAATGATGATGATGATGATGATGATGATGATGTTGATGATTAATAATTATTATAGAGTATCGAGAATAGTAACATTAGGAATGTTTTAGGCTTTGATTCAAGTATAATCATTTTTATTGCTCAAGGTGAACTGGATTCTCTTTATCATCGTCACCATGCATAATAAAACTAGGCTTAAAACAATTTTCAAAAAAAACTTTACTTCTTTTTCATTATTTAAAGCATCATAAAAATATCCGATCCTGATTTAACATAGGCCTATTTAACAAAAAGCAATTTTAATAAAAAATCAAGCGTACTATGGTTCTAGGTTACATGAAACGTAGGCACCGGTAATCAATACACTATTTTTAATTACAAGTTTTTACTTTTACAATTTAGCAATTGAGAAAGAAACAAATAAATTTACTCTTGAATCTAGACCCTTGAATCCTGAATACAATGTGATAATCATGAAAACCTGTAACTAGACCATATAAAATCCTCACTTAAAATATCTTGTCTGAAAGATCACTTATAAGACTATGGTTAAGATCTAGAGCAAACCGACTGTTCTAGATCTAAAATCTGAAACAATTATTTTTTTTTAGAAAGGACCAAATAAAGTAATCGTAAATCTCGACTCTTGAATCTTGAATACAGTATGATACTCCTTAAAACCTAGTCTGATGACCGTGATCTTTCAAATATCTAGATCCGACTTTTTCTGGATATATATTTTATTCTCATATCAATTTGATATTTTTTCTGAGTAGGAGTGGGATACCACATCAGCGCATTAGTCTAGTGATACATTAAAGATGTTTCAATGTCAGAGGTCCAACTACACCAAAAAAGCAGAATTTGTTGTTGATAGTGCCGGTGTTACAAGCAGGGTTATTTGGCACGCCAGCGGGATTTCGGTCGCATGCACATCCACAAAAATCAGAAATGTGTTTGCCCAAGATTTCTGATCTTCTTCTCCCCTTGTTATACAATATTGTCTGCTGGAAATCTACTAATTCCTCCTGTGCACGTCTCATTTGGCGTCTGGAAGAGTGTGTGATGTTGGAACGACTGAAGGAGGAGCGAGCACATCGGCCATTATTCCTAAAGAGAAGTGTACATACTGCATTTACAAAGCTCTTGCAGTTTCTGCAAGTGGTGAAAATGATACACAAACCCCATGCAGACACTGTTTAACAAGAATAAACATGTTTTCGTGGTATATTAGTAGTAGAAATTAAATCAATATTACTAAAATTTATTATATAAGTATAAGTTATTATTCCAATACAGTTATAAAACCTGTTCTTACCTTTGTTCTCTAAGACTAATTCAATTTTGACAGACCTCTGCTTAAAAGGAAACACAGATGAATGACCAACGTAACCTAACATGAATATGTTGTTTTGTTTGTACTATGTACCTACTTGGCCCCATTTATTATAGGATACGATGCGATATTACTTTAGTGTTATTTACACAACATGATATAAATCAAATTTCAAAATTAGGGTTTGAAAGGATGCTTTATGGCCTAAATCCTCCATTAATCAAACCTGCCATGCCTCAATGTATGCATTACTAACAGGGAGCATACAATGTTTACATTATAATTGACATATTTTAATTATTATTGAAAACGTTAAAATCAAATACACTATATAATACATATATATATATATATAATATATATATATATATAAATCATCAAAGAAAGGTAAATACAGTGTTCTAATAAAGGGCACGATAATAATTTTATATAATTTATATATATATATAGGTGATGACAATGAAAAAAACAAGTCAAGTTGACGTGTTTTGGTACATAATTTATGGAACAATGTGCCTCAGCATTTCACAATGAGATATATAATAATTTTTCCTATTTGAGCAATGTTATCCATTTTGTTTATATTGTGTTTATAGTGCTATGTAGCTATCCTAATTTATATATAGGCCTATATAATATACACATATATTCAATGTTGTCCCATTATTTGATACATAATTTTGTATTTGGCCATCAGTTCGTTCAAATATCAGTTTATAATCATTGTGAAAATCCTTGGTTCGTGTACGATTTTCCTGAGTCTATAGTACAAGATGCAGTAACACATTTTGCGTCTGATATTGCTGAATTTCCAAATGGCGCTCCATTGCAGCCACAAGTGGGCACTCGCACCCCAGGTGGATTTTGAAAGCAAGTGCAACCACAGAAGTCCGACTTGTGTTTGCCGAGAATTTCCGATCGTTTCTGTTCCTTCTCATACAATATTTTCTGTCGGAATTTTGCAAGTTCCCTCTGTGCCTTTCTGGTCTCTTTTTTGGAGTTATACGTTATGTATGCAAGTATAATACCGACAACGCACATTATGATAACTACGCTGACAAGTATCCCAACCAAAATGGCGGTCGACTGATCCAAGCCATCTGGTGACGTTGATGGCACGACAGAGTTCACCGGATCATCAGTCATCTTCTTTTATACTTCGTTTCTAATGATATAATTATAGGCCTATATCACTGAAAGATATTAAAAAAAATAATTCGGTTAATTGCAAATAGTGACAATGCCTAGAGATGGCATCAAGTTTCTTTTTATTTTCCAGAAAGCTCTCCCAAGTAAGGAAATATCGTTTACCGCGTATTAAATTTATAGCTATTAGGGACTGTGCCACTGCTAGTTCACCTGGTTTAAATAACCAGGTACACTTCCCAGTAAAACGAGAGATGCCAAGAGCTTGAGTTAAGCTACAGGAATTAAGAATTAAAGAACGAATTAAGATTTAATTAATTATTGATTGAGTACTGGAGATGAAATTATTTTAAATATCATTAGGTCGGACCATGTCAGACTAGCCTTTAGATATCGTCTGCCTAAAATTGATATTTAAAAGAACTTGTCGATATACATAATTGTAAAAACAGATTAACCTTCACATTTAATTGGCACTTCAAAAAGTGGGGTTTTGTGTAAGCTATTAACATAATAAAGATTTTTGAAGGCTTCAAACAACGTTCCAGTCGATATGAATTTGGTTAGTTTCAAGAAGCCTATGAATATATAAAGGTACATATAAATAGAATGGTAGGGCATTATTATTCACCGCCATCAACATAATCCTTTTGATAAGTTATACCTCACATTTCAATTACTTTTAACCAGTTGCATCCGCTCATATGGAGGAAAACAACATTTGATTCCTCCATGACACTATTCACTTTAGCCTTCGTCATCCACTCTACTTCTTTTATTGTAGGCCTATTATTATTTGCTTCGTCGACGTGTCCGTATGGACCTGCTTTATATAAATATGGTGACTCATTAATTTCATGTACTTTACACCAGAAATTCAATCACAACAATCAGTCAATTTAATTAAGGAAATTGTAATAGGAATTCAAATACTATAGGCCTAGGTTGTTGTGCTTATAAATGAGTTAATAGGCCAATTAGAGTTTTAGCCCGATATAGCTCATGGGTCTAAGATATCCGAGGCCTCGATTGCCATCATCCCCAAAAGGTGACAGGGTTTTTTAATTCTACAGTAAGCTTACCTGTAATGGCTTCTGTGAGACAGGGATGATGCCTCTTCTGGTGTGGTGGGGTGAGGTTAATTATTAATACAGCCTGGCCTACAACATTCTAGTAGATCAGATCATCATACGAGAATGATCATTTATTGTCCTTATAAAAGGCAAAGCACCTACTGCAGATCATAGGCCACGGTTCAGCTATTCACCACCCGCGTGACATTACATAAATAAAGATGTTATTCATGTATATAAATAGACTGTGGTACCGTATTGTAGTGGCAGTACACACTTAAATTGGTAAATTGTCCTAAATAGCATAACTACTGATACGCATTACCAAGGTGACGAATATAATATGACCAGTCAAAATATGATCAAATATTGGAAAAAGAGACCTATAATTGTATTCGCGTGTAGGCCTACTGTATACTGTATTCATTTTATCTACAACCCGGAAGCGCGTAGAACGTTAAATCTGTCTTTTGATATGTTAAGTCCAAATTCCAGCTATTATTTTAATTTAACAATAGCATAGCAGACACTTTAACTGGATTGTTAAACTTGAACGCGACCCGGATGCTTTGGTCGCAAAAATTTAATTGTCGATGTAGTGTCGAGGGAAACATCTGTGGAAATTGTTGTGCGATTTTCTATACTATCTCCCGAGGTCCCGTAAAACCACCATTTTTTTATGAAAGTATTTTTTTTTCTTGAAAAAGAAGAGGCCTGGTAAATATTAAGTTATACGTTATAGGCCTATCGCAATTCTCAACTTTGATCAGCCATATTGTACTACTGAAGTAGGCCGGCTATACTGCCCGAGTTGGCGAAGTGATATCCTCTCAACCAATCATAAATCAATGCCAAAATGCATCGCTACGATTGGATCAAGAAACACAATTCCTAATTCCAACCATGGAGGAATAATTCTTATTTATTCCTCCATGTTCCAACTATGTCCTCAGATTGTATAATGAGGGATAGTATGACAATGACCATTGACCTATGTTCGCAGTAGGTCATTTGTTGACCATGATTTGACAATGTTATAGGCCTAAACGTCATGCATTCATTAAAAAAAATTTATGTGTTTGAAGAGTGATGTTTTGCACTACCTGACGTGTTATCGTACTGAATAATCATACTTGCCAAACAAACCAAACTGAGTATACGTAACAGGCCAGGTAGGACTATGGCTATTTGGCAAACCATTCCATTTCCTGACGCAAAAAACATCGAAATGTAGGTCTATGTATTTGATTACAATTTTCAAAATTAATAAACATTAGGTGCAAGCAGGGGTGGCGCCAGAGGGGGGGGAGGGGGGGGGGGCTATAGCACCCCCCCCCCGTCGGGGAAGCATATCCACCTCGTCGGGGAAGACGATAAATTTTGTCGGGGAACAAACAAATAAAAAAAAATATTTACATCACAACAACGTTTCATCACAACAACAACCACAATAACAATAATAATAATATAATAATAATAATAATAATAATAATAATACTAATAATAATACTAATAATAATAGTAATAATAATAGTAATAATAATAATAATAATAATAATAATAATAATTCAATGAGACTAATTAAAAATAATTTGCGTTCTGTTATGACAAATGCTCATTTAGATAGCCTCATGATGGTTGGAATACA
>NW_022705125.1:775092-790315 GCF_011630105.1 Anneissia japonica | reverse complement strand
GATATGGTTGGAATACATCGTGATAGGTGAAGCAACCTCGTGACAACGTGGTTGACAGATTTCATGCAAAATTTCCAAAATATAGAATTTAACTTTCAAGAATGAGGATTTGAAAATAAATTAGATGGTTACATTGCTTTGTTTCTTGCTTTATTCAAAATGTTTTGGTTTTGGAAGCTGATGTCAACATTAGAAAGCATAGCCTACATGAAGTCATATTATAGTAACTCGATGCCTATCAAATAAGTAATAAAAATTCGCCATAATTCATCAAATATCCGTGGCCCTAGGCGGCTCCCTGGCCCCCAGCCAAGTGAGACTCGATTCTGGGCATAAAATGTTATTCTGGGCATAAAAGGTCTTAATTTGATGCAATCACGATTTAAAACCGGGGACGAAATCTACCGATAGGGCTTGCAATATTTCACAAAGATGATAACAAATTTCAGAATTTGTATGACGACTAGGGGAACATGTAAATTAAGTTAAAAAAAAAAAAACAAACAAAAAACAAAGAACGAAGGTACGGTACCAGCACCTAATGGGTGGGTAACCGCACACTACAGTATTTGATTCCCCCTCTTTTCGTCAAGAGTGCTCCTTCGGACACAATTTGTTATTAGCCGAAGTTAGTTTCATAAATATCAAAATACAGGTATACATACACACACATACATACATTATCATACATTATTATTATTATTATTATTATTATTATTATGTATATCCTATACATTCATATTCGTAAGGCCTACCGAACGATCAAAACCTGACATGTTAGGCCTTGAAAGAATGTCATCAGCGCATTGGAAACGCGGTCGTATAAGCATGGTCTGAACAAGTCTGAATTTCGGTTCGGATCCGACGTGAATGCAGCTTGTCATTAATGTGCTACCAACTGATTATTACTTGATAAAACTGTAGGTCCACACTTACAGGTAGATCCTTGGGCGGAGAGTGAGGTGATTGATGGTCGATTGGGGTACCAAACAATGATGATTATAATAAATGAACGTGCGCCCTCAATATTACTTTGATAAAGGGCATGTCAAAATGAGTTTGTATTGTACTTTTCTGAGGTAGGCCTATAAAATGTATATTTGTTTTAATTAAACCGTTGTATAAGACGTGGATATTATGTTTATACCCCCGTGACCAAAAAGGAAACTAAGAAAAAATATAATACCCTATAAATACGAATTTGCATTTTTCTCACATGAAAAGAAAAGAGAATAATAATTTGCTTTTGTATAATTCACTTGACTTTTCCACTTTTTGATTTTTGAGGTACAGCAAAGCAACCTTGAACGGCGTTCAAACCAAAATCCACGAAATTTGAGCTTAAGTG
Source organism: Anneissia japonica (assembly GCF_011630105.1). NCBI lineage: Eukaryota > Metazoa > Echinodermata > Crinoidea > Comatulida > Comatulidae > Anneissia > Anneissia japonica. The sequence continues at coordinate 788,967 of NW_022705125.1, read as the reverse complement.
TTGAGCACTTTGTAAACTAGACATGCTTCATTGCACATCGATGCTGCCAAATAAGATTGGATCGGAATGTTGACAGCGTGCATCAATGCGGAAGAAAACACTTAAATTTGCGACATTTGGAGGGAAAGACATACTTAGGATGCTGAACGGAGTTAACTGTAAGTTTGTAAAAGTTGCTATGTCTGTACTTGTTAGATTGACTTAGGTAGTTTTATCATGTTATTGACGATGTTGTGGGATGAATGGCGAAGGATGCTTGGATGATGGTGAAGCGTGCTGGAATTGTGGAGGTGGGTGCGGTAGGTGTAGGTACCAACTCCCTGGTAACGGATAGCACGAATAGCAATGAGCCTGCCAAGAGACATGGCCGGTGGCTCAAACGGTTCTTGGTTTCCCGTCCTTAAATGAGCCTGGACTAATTTGTGGGTGTGTTGTACGTAGGCCTATTTTTGGTTTAAACTGAATTTGTCTTTTCTAACAACTCATTCAACAATCAATAATGGAATTAATTTTATTAATGATTGATTGATTTTATTTAAGTTTTATAATTTTTAATTTTGTGCTATCTGCTGTATATTCATAAATAAGATTAAATCATTCATGTTTTTTTTAATTACAATAATTATAAATGTTTGCTGTTTTTGTATTTTTATCCCATATCATAAAACTTATGTAACATATTTCTAATAGGCCTATGTGCTTTTTAGTAACTTTTAAATAAAAACTATAGCTGTGGCAATTTTACATACTTTTATCAATTTTATTTTGATGAATTCAAATAAAATATATCATGAATTAATTAATCAATTGTGGTTGTTTTTTTCAAATCCAAATTTTATGCTGATCACTGTACGCAAGAATTATGTCAGATGAGTACAACATGAGACGGGCTTGACAATAAAGACCAATGCCAAATAACGGTTTCGCCACTGATGTCTTATTTTTAATAGAAAAATACAAAATAGCATACAAATACTATAATGTTGCAATATTTTGTAACAGCAACACAAATCGCCTGTTATCATTATTGGATACTTACTTATTGTATATGAACATATAAAACTGGTGCCCTTCTTATTTCAGTAATTCTGCAGTCACCACTGAATAAGGCTATTTTTGTTTTTATTTTTTACATACAGTATTGTCGTTTACCAACAGTCTGTTTTTGCGCTTTTATGACCCAGTGTTATATACTTGCTTTCCTGTATGAAGTGCTATATTTCCTGCTTAGTTGGTGGTTGAATTTGGTATCAGTTTGTAAAGGAAATAATAGTATATAGCAGTCTGTTGTTGCAGTCTTAAAATTATATGGTATTTTCTTTTTAGTTTGCAGGAGCATATAGTTTTTAGTTTTCGCTTTCCAAATATGCATTTCAAATGGGATCCAATTATTTTGTGACCTGGATTTGAATCCTGCTTCCGGGCAACTTCTTTCATTCTCACAAATTGCTCTTTTTTGCCAATTACAATATATATTTATTTCTGCATTAATGTAAGGTAGTCTAGTAGAGTTTATACAGTATCTTTACATGTATCCAGTTACAGTATATACACACTAATATATACACTATACACTTAAAAATTTTATATGTATTTTAACCTGTCAGTGGCGGTTGTTATCGCTGTTGGTTAATACGAAATAAAATAAAATTAAAAAATAAATAAAATAAACTAATTAGGCTTACTATACTTATTTTGCATTCTCTCTTACAGAATTATACAAGTTTTCTTGGATGCGGTATTGTGAGTGAGTGATAAAGAAAATATAAAATGCATTTTACAATGGAAAAGTCAGTCAGAGGTTTGCTCCTTTTATTGTCATTGTCAACAATTGGAGTCCATTCTCAGACCAATGACAGGGCCAATGCACTCCCTAAAGATGATCCTGGACATAACACACACCAGGAATATGTTATTTATGCTTGCCTCTCAGTTTCTGGGATCTTAATCGGATTGGTAGTATTAATCTTATGGTTCCTGGTAGACAGGACCAAAGAGCAGCTACGGAACATTGATGCTATAATGCCTGAAATCATAATGAACCACAGACAAAAGAAGAATGCTCGGGACGAAGAGGAAATGTTTGGGACGCTCACGGCGCATCAAGATTTGGAATACAAGCGTATGGCAAGCACGGAATCGTCAAATAATAGAAACTCTGTTGAGCTGACTGGATTCCGTAAGTATGGTACATCGTCATCTGCTGTAGTTTTGGAGCATTTGGATGTTGATACGTTTGAGATAGATTCAGACATTAACGCTATGGATATTACAGTTGAAACTACTGTAGGGGACAGCAGTCGAAGGACTTTAGTAGGAAACACTCCGCCACCGTACAATTCGCCGCCTGCTTATGATAATCCGGCTGCACAGGTGGGGGAGCATAACGTTCGCACCAATGGCAGTGCTTTGCAAAGGAACTCGTTAGACTTTGAGGAAGATCCAAGAAACAAGAGGCGATATAAAAAGAAATATTATGAAAGTAATTTGTAAAAATGTTAATAACTGATCATGAATTTGCTATGAAAATTAACATTGATAGCAGTCATTGCAAGGTATAGAGTCAGGAGGTATAAAGTTTCAATAATGACAATAAATAAAGACAGTAGGACGTATAATGTAATGACGTCACTAAGTCTTCTGCACATGCGAGAACATTAAATTCTGCGAGAACGTTAAATTCTCCTTGTCGCGTGTATTCTAGGACACAATTTGGCCAAAACTACAATGCAGAGAACGTAGGATGCCTGGTGGTAGGATAGTTATGCATGACTGATTCTGTTCTCGCGTTGCGTTGTCGAACAAATCAAAAGCTCCCTATAATGGTATCTGTGTTGAGCTAAAAAAAAAATCAATATTTGAATTAAGCCCTGTCCAGACTATCACATTTTATTTGACAAAAACATGTGACATGCCTAAATATGGTCATGATGACATCCCATATATAGGCACATCATGACTATATATGGGCATACAACAGTTTTTTGTGAAAGAAAATTTGATAGTATGGACAGAGCTTTACATCCTGTTTTTTAAGTAAATTACTGGCAATATTCAGACACGAAAATGTAAAAACCATTTTGGTTGGTAATCAATTTTAATGGCAGTTTGAAATCAGCTAAAAATTAAAATGTTTATAGTTTCTCAATTATGAGCTTATGAGTAATTATTAAATTTTAAAAGTGTTTTCCACCCTGATTTTACCAGACAGTATATCTTTGAGTACTTCCATTGCCATAGCGAAGCTGAACATTGCATTCTGCCGTGGATATTGGCGCTATATAAATCCTTAAACCAAGTGGTCCACTGATTATATTTATATCATACAGACTCCAAAAAGACTAAGAGAAGCCATGATTCAACATTTCGTTCTTTATTCGCACATCATGATGTTCGAATAAAGAACAAAATATTGAATTATGGCTTTGCTTAATCTTTTTGGAGTCTGCATGATATTGCAGTATAATATTATATAAATCCTTGTTGATTAATTGATCATTCTTAAGACCTGAAATGTTTTTATATTTGAAGGGGGTGGGGGGTTTATACAATGCAAACATTTTCTTTTTCAGTAAATAATTTGTTATTTCAATTAACTTAACAGTAGCCTATACAGAGAATCTTATGCTGTTTACTGGAAGACTGAACCATAGAAAATCAAGGGATTGACCAAATTCATAAATCAAAATTTTCCCAATACTGTACCTGTTCAGTAATTTTTCTGTTTCATCGTCATCATTTGTAATATTCAAAAGTACTTCAAGATGCAAAGAATTATCATTATTATTATTCTGTGCCAGGTATTATTTAAGTTGAAAATTGTTTTCCCAACAAACTGCATCTGTTTTTATGACATCTTAATTTAATAGTTCAGCCAGATCAAAAACCATGAATGCCAGTTGCCATGGTGATGTTATCCCATGGAGTTATTAGTATGGCAGGTTATTCATGGAGTATTGACAACTTTTATGACACATGATAAATTTAACTACAGTGGAAAATCTTTTGGAGATTTTGTTGATTGATATTTGCAAACACAAGGCTAATGATAATTAAGTCATGCTATGGATACTTTGAGCTCCATGCTTTTGAAATAGGAATTTTTTGAAGTGACAGAGCTACATAACTACAATATTGCTGTAATATTTCCAACAATGCCTTCTGTATGAAAAGGTCAGAACTAACCGCAGCTGTAATATTGGGGTTACTAATATTACTGCAATATTCCTGTTACAGTGCATTTTTTAGTGTGTCTGAAACAAAAGCAGGTAAGCATTCCCACAATATTACTCCTTATAAAGTAAACACCCTCAGTCCGCGATGACTAAAACGATATGGCTCTCTCAGTGTGCATGATACATTCATACAGATAGGTGTTGTATATTATGGCAATATTATAGCAATATTTGGTTGGTATGAATGGTCCATATCGGTAAGAGGGAAATTTTGACATGCATTAGCATGTGTGTGTGTAGAAATAGTGCACCAACATTTTCCGTGCTTATTATTCTACTAAGCTACGTTATCCATCATGTCCACATGCTGTATGCTACTTGTAGTACTTTAATAGACCTACTAAGCATTGCAGCGCTCACATTTTTGGAGGCTTTAATGTAGTGCTTATTCAAGAAAGGTGGTTATTCAAGAGCAGTGCTTATAAAATTATTATTTTTTAGGCCTACCTGACATTTTCTAATCTCTAGACAGTATAGGGGTATGTAATTATGATAAAGTACTGCTTCTATGCGCTAGCTTTAAAATATGTCTATAAACATACCATCTGATATATTTTATATTTGTATTTAAAATCACAACTCATAGTTTTGCTATGAAACCAATTAATACAGTATTGTTTTCAAATTTTATAGTGATATTAAGCTTAGAAGAAAGCTTATCTGTATGCATTATATTGCAAGAAGTCATATTTTTATGTGTATACTTTACGATTAATGTATAGCTTTATTATTTATTGCTATTTGTTATGCCAGTTTTATATTGTATTTATACTATAGCTACAGTACACTATCAGTGTACAGAGATTTGAGGGAAAAGTTGGGGAAGGTGGAAATTGGCATGGCACAAGGCCTGGTCACAGCCTTTGGAGCCAAAGTGTCAATTATTATTTTACATTGAGATTTTATATTCTTGAGAGTACAGTAATAACAGGAAAACAGGATTTATAGAATTATTTGGATTACCTACTTAATATCAAATACAAGTTCACCATTTAATCTTAATGTAGACCTCATCTTGAAATGCAATCAGTGTTTGCCTCAGGGTCGCAGTAACAGTAAGCTTATAAAATGTGCACCACAGATTATTATTACAGCTTCATATTATCGTGGAGGCGATAAAAGTTTGTTTATTCCATGTTTCCTAATAAGTAGCTTGCGTAAAAGGCCTAATTTCAAACGAAATGGACAGCTGTTCTACAAATTTAAAAGTCACAGAATAGCTGAAACAATTTTTCTAAATGGGTCACAGAGGTGGGGGTAGGATGGGGTTCTAAGTCCCTAGGAAAATTGGGAAAGTAAAATTAAGTCATGCTAGATTGTGTGGCAAAAGATAAGACAAATATTTTTGCTCTTCGTTTTTGAACTACAGGGTGAGATACTAAAGCAGCAACAGTAAAATCTGAAGTGATTTCCAAGCAATCGTCTCGCTATTTATTGGCAGGTGTTGTAAATAAATTTAGTATTAAAATATATGTTCCATTATTACTTCTACATTTTGAAATTATATATTGTAATTATTAATAATGGTAATAAAAAGTACATTTGACCTTGTATTATTTTAGCCTACTGTAGAGTATATTATTACCAAGTCTATATGCTATATATTTCAATTAATAATTAATCCTCATAATTGCATTTAAGACTGCAGTCTGTTTATTGCTGTCAAATTCTACAGCAAATTTCCATCTTGAAGCTATTTCCTATGATTACAATAATTGCCACATTCATTCAATCAACTGACCTAACAAAACATTAAGTGTGCATTCAGTTAACAATATTTATAATGAATAAAAACATATTTGAACAACATTTATACTGTACTTAGGAAAGAATAAAAATGGAACACAGGGTATGTTAATGGCAGGATATTCAAACATATCACCTGGGTGTTCATGGGTGGAGAAATGCGCACAGTACTGTACAAAGATACAAGTTGTTACCTCAGACTTTGAACACTTGATCTTTCAATAAGCCCATTGCACATTCTTCTGGTTTCTGTTTCTGTCCTCATGGTATTGTTAATACTGTAGCTCATTACTAACATCAAAGTTATTTGATGGCACATGTATAGTAAGCAGTTGTTATAAAGTGTTGATAGGCCAAAAAAAAAAACTGTTTCTCCTATAGATTTCTTTTTTATAGGGATACAGTAATGACATGAGCTACTGGTCATAACCTATTCCTAGGCAACCACAGCATATTCACCTTATGATGAAGATGATTAGATTTATTAAAGGTTTTCTGGATGTTCAGCTAGGAAATTGATGCAGGAGAAAATGATGAAGTTTTTTTTTTTTGGATTTTACTAAGTTCAATGTTGATGTCTCTGATAGTACTGTAGTATATACAGTAGATGCATTTCATAATTTTGATGGAAGTGTGCAGTTCGTTTTATTCGAAGGGGAAGGGAGCATCACTCAAAAAAGGGGTTTTAGAAACCTGGTGATGGGATGAAGATGGTGGGAGGATATTCATTACAAAATTCCCTTAGTTTTGGGTCCTGTATGCAACACACAGAAGTTCATACACGGCCAAAAGTCTGCACTTTCATTTTTTAGAAATCGAATCCCCTTTATCGGAGCTTATTTTGGCTTACATTGTAAAATATTGCTATTTATCCACTGATAATAGTTCATTTCAATTTGGAAAGGGGTATTAAATTACAATTTAAAGGAAATTGGGATTTTTGAGAAACAGCATAGTACAGTACAACAGGGAAGTCTGAAAGGAGGGCTGAAAGGCTCACCGAAAGTGGGGCCGATCAAGACAACATTACCCTAAGGGGTCCAGGACAATTTTCCCGGCAAATTTTTTGTTTTCTAGACACCCAAACACAACCTCCGAGGAATTTTGGGAACTTTCCAAAAAAAAGGGGGGGGGGGGTGCCCGGCCCGGCCATACCCCCTCCCTCTAAATCCGTCGCTAAATCTGGGACTTCAAGCAGTCTGATAATGTACAGTATTATACTGTAGTACAGAACTTAGTAGGAGATGGGCTGCAATAGTGATGAGTAATTACAAACTGAACAATACAAAGGCATTTATTGCTACCAGCTGCTTAAAATGAATAAAATGTTTACTCATCTGTGAAATATGCCTTAATTCAATCTGTGTGCTTCCATGAAAGAAGCCTTTAAATTACTATTTACAAAGTGGTTTTTATTTTTATTATTTCACTCATCATGTAGCCTATATGAATTTTTTAAACAGATGCAACTATTCTGTGTATAATAGAGGCAATGGCAGCACCATGGATTAAACTTCTCATTGGCTACAAGTCAGAATATTAATTCTTTGGGCTTAAAACTTATTAAAATGGCCCATCTTGCATCGTGCGGAATGGTCTCACATTTAAAAGTGATTTGGATGAAACACATTTTGTGGAAACACATGTGATCATAAATTTGTCACACATTTAGCACAAGTCTATGCATGATAATGAATTATCACGAATTCAGGGAAAAATGTATTTAAAATTAGAAAAATTTGGTTTTATTAAAAATATAACAACGTACACTGACATATCACTATAAATTGATCAGTATGCCTATTCATTTCTGGTTTGTTTAATGAAATTTTTGTGTACATAACATTTTTGTTAATGCACCCGGTATTGTCAACAAACACTCATTGAAATAATTATAAAACAGCTTAAAAATGCTCAGATCATCCGCCCCTGGCCGCCTGCGGGGTCCCTGTCGCCTCCCTCCCTGCAGCTGGGGTAGTCACACTTGCGCATTTCAAATCTCTCAAGTTGGTAACTATGAGTTTCTATTGTGCGAGATTCCTCTCCCGACAGTTTTCCGCTAATAAGTGTATGCTAATGCAACCACTGTTTACAAGTTACTTTACACTGTATTTTTAAACAGTATCTGTAAAATTGATTGGCAGTCAATCTAAGGGTCTATGCATGGAGTATAGTTTCAATACAATTTGTTAATTTGTTAAAAAAATATTTAGTTCTAATTTTTCGATAGCTATTATAATTGAAACGTATACGAGCTACAAATTAAGCAATTTTAATTCAATATGAAAAAGACTAAACAATAATACAGTAATCTTGTTATCACTGTCCTCAAAGGTATATAAACACAGAGTATGTAATACTAAAGATTTACGGTTTACAAATCAGTAACAATAATGTACTTAAATAAGGGGAGACTTTTTTTTATACCTTGTTAGCGAACCCGCCACCCGCCAATATGATGATTTCAAATAAAAATAAAATTTTATTTTTTGCCAATTAACGCACCCGCTTCCACGGAAAAATAGAAATTTCAGAAAAAAAAAAAAGAGTTTGTCTTTATTTTTATTGCACCTACCGCTGCCTTACTACACTGTTTTATATTTTGCCAATTAACGCACCCGCTGCCACGGAAAAATGGAAATTTCAGAAAAAAAAAAAAAGAGTTTGTGTTTAATTTTATTGCGCCTACCGCTGCCTTACCACACTGTTTTATATTTTGCCAATTAACGCACCCGCTGCCACGGAAAAATGGAAATTTCAGAAAAAAAAAAAAAAAGAGTTTGTCTTTATTTTTATTGCGCCTTACTACACCGTTTACATTCGCCAATAAAATTTTATTTTTTCCTCTATCTGGATGTTTTGGCCAAACTATTTGCTAAATAAGAAAACAAAATAAAATTTTTTTGCTGCCCTTCTCTGATGATCTTTAAAAACAAGTTTGCCAAAAACAAGGTATAAAAAAAGTCTTGCCTAAGTTTAAAAAATGCTGATACAGTATGTTAGTATGTTTGTGGTATTTAATTTCTAAAATGTATTGAGTCAGTATTATAAATTGATAAAAAACAAAATTGTATATTCATAGCCATCTCTTTTATTATGTACAGTACAATAATTTTTTATAACTTATATATGTGATATACAATGTTTATATTCAATAAAACAAAAGGTTTTCATCAGAAACTATGCTTCTATTTTAAATCAATGCCGGAGAAAATTTTCAGCTCTACCTTAATGCAATAAGGCCACACAAAGTTGTTTAGATTATCACACTTGAAATACATGTTTTTATTTTACTCAAAACAAATTTTGTGGGGCAGGGTGGTCTGGATCTTCCATTTGTAATATTCTTTCCCTGGAACCCTCTATTTCAAATTGTTGGAGCATTAGCAGTGTACTGTATCACTGTACAAGTTTTATTTATTTCAACACAACTGCAAAATGTGTAGGTGATAATTTAACTGTTTTTTTATGGGGCCTAATGCAGCAAGAACTTAAGTGGCAGTGTAACCAATTTAAGTGCTTGGTAACCAATATACAATGTATAAACTTATAGAGAGAATGCAGGTCACCACATCATCAAGAACTGAATTCCTTCCTCCAGGGATTATAAATAATCAAAATGACGAAAACTTAGTTGGGAACTTACAAAACCATGAACATTGTTACTACACCTGTACAATGGAGGGGAGTTTTACTTTGACAGGATTTTAAATGCAGACATAAAGTCTGGGTAAAACACAACAAAATCCACCATGATGCTAATGATTTAGTTGATAGCTTAAGTGGTTTTAGCATATTATGTGCTAACATAGAATGAATAAATCATACACATACACAAGAGGGATGGTTAATCATGGTGGCTCTCTATGATTTTTTTTCACCTCCATAGTATAAGTATGGTTAATAAAGCCGGGTACTCACTGCATCCGACGTTTGCCGCCTGATGTGACGACGACGCGCGCAACAAATCGTTTTAAATGGCGATCCATTCAGACTGGCACTGACAATCAGCAAACGGTATCACGTCGTCTAGCGCTCGCAGGGAGCGGATTTAGATTTGTTGTACGACTGTTGTATGACGCAGTGGAGTGCCCGGCTTAAGAGAACATGGAAAAACTTTATAAATTATCATTCCAAGGTGTTAAAAAATTTTGACATGGTAATATTACATTTGCTAATGCATGGTCGATTGATGAATGGCACATATTCAAGTTCTCGTACAAGATTATTGTATCATTCAGATGCGACAACAAAGCAAGAGTGAACTTGCAGAGAGTGCATTGAAACTACACAACAGACTTGCAGTAAACAAGTACTTCCTACAAACAAAACGCTTGTGTTTGTGTTGAGAAAAATGTCATCTTGTAGCTATTCAAAATTTTAATTCTTTCTTTGATAAAGAGTGATAATCTAACTTTTTTCTATCAGCCCCAAAATGCTACCATGCAATCAATTATAAAGGAGTCAAAGGAATAGCTGGTTACTATGAATAAACACACTATAATATAATTGTTCACACTAACTCATTTACTAAGCTTCAGTAAATATATGAAATTACAGTAGGTGAACAGAAATGCTACCATATTTATCATACCTAAGAAGATGTAGGTTTAGTTTTAAAACCAAAGAGCAGAGTGAGTTCATACACATAAAGTTAGAAATTCTAAATTTAGAAAACTCTGGTTCTGTATTAACTCTTTTACTTGGGTCAGCAATATTCAGTTTCTTAATGAGGTCCTGAGGTGGGTGCAAACATTTTTTCCCAAATACTTTTTCTATACAACAGCCCCATAGTTCCCTATTAACTTCTACAATCTAATATGCATTACTGTAAATACAATACTTCAATATGTACCCTGGGGTATACAGTATAGATATGACTACATGACAAATATAAATGTGGTCTAAAAATTCTGCATCTTTCAACCTTGCTCTCATAATTCTGTTGAATATTAAATTTACCATTTCTTACTTTTTAGCAACACTGTACCTTTAGGAATTGTGAGTTACAGCATTATTATTTGGTTCATACAAACCTTGTCTTTTTTATTACTATAAATTATGCACCAGAACTAACTTTCTGTATGTACAGTATGTAGCCCATTAATTTCCTACTAGATGTTAAAAGGAAACAACTGAACGAAAATCAGTTTTAAAGTAGCTGGTAGACGAGTTATTTAAGCTTTGGGATTTTTTTTTATGGTGGACAGGCACAGTAGGTGTGAAAAAACCACAAGTTAAAATCATTTAAAAAACACATGTTTTAACATGACAATAACAGGCATTTTCAGTTGATTGACGTACATGATCATTAAACTTGAATAATTACAAGGAAAACGTATACCTCCTACCATGCTGCCACAGTACAAACAAGCAAGTACAGTATTGAACTAATTTATACGTTTTCCCAAAGGATCTATATAAATAATTGAAAACCTTGTTCCTCTCCCAACGTTTTAATGATCCAACTTTCCACAACACTGATTTATTGTGTAACAAAATGCACACTAGAAATAGTCGCTGGGTTAGAATTTAGGATTTAGTTTTTGGTTTGTTTCTTTTGTGTAACTTATAGCGCATAGAGACCATGTAGTATGCGCTTACCAATACCATTAAAAAAAAATGAATATTAGACCTACTAGCTTCTCTGTGAGGTCAGCAATACTGCATGAATGGAAGTAAATATATATTTTTCCCTTATATTCCTTATTGAAATTTGTACAAAATTTCCTATGGGATAACTCGCATTGGAATTACTGTAGCCGAGAGAACAGAACCCCCTGTGGCAGCTAGTGTGTAAACCAAAATATGGAATAAAGTGGAACAACCTACAGTAGAAAGCATTCCTCAACAACTAATCTACGGCTGTTTTGAATTCACTTTACTTTAAGTATTACTGAAAATACCTCCCGTGTTACTGTGGGCCAATCACTGCAAATACATTTTTAAATTGTGATTGGTATCGGAAGAGAAGTTAAAACTAGCCCACTAGGGACAAAGGAAGATGAGAGGTCATATTAAAAGGGGAGCCCTAATTATTATTTTTTACTAGGCTCTGTATAGTTTAGCCACAGTTTCAGTTTTACACATACCTCGTTATTTAATCCTTCTGTGTAAAACAAAGCAGTAACATTAGTTCGCAGGAAAGGTACCCTATTTCTCAGTAAAAAATATTATACAATTATAGAGTACAGTGTGTATGCGGAGCTACTAAGGACAAGTACAGATGTAGTTAATTATTAATAGAGATATATCGGGATGTGTCTGTCTTTAATTCTAGGACAGTTAGAATAGTTAATATTCTACAGTATGTTGAGTAGTCAATATTGAGGGTACTACAGTAGTCAAACTGCATCTGGTCAGGCTGCCAACAACTATACTGGCAACCACATTTGGTTATTTTTAGCAGCTGCTACATGGGAAGGTGGATATTATTATAAAGATTGGATGAGCTCCTCAGAGTAAACAGACATCCATGCTTACTTTATGAAGTAGGATAATTTTGTTTAGGTGTTTGGGAGTTCTTTTTTGTTGAACAATTTTTCATACTCTACTACTGTTAATATAATTTTGTTGCACTCATATGCACTATATAAATATGAATTGGAAAAGAGAATCTATGTACAGATTGAAAAAATAATAGGATAATTTTGTTTAGGTGCCTGGGGGTTCTTTTTTGTTGAACACTTTTTCATACTGTACTATTGTTAATACAATTTTGTTGCACTCATATGCACTATATAAATATGAATTGGAAAAGAGAATCTATGTACAGATAAAAGAAGTATAATATTTTGTTGCACTCATATGCACTATATAAATATAAATTGGAAAAGAGAATCTATGTACAGATAAAAGAAGTATAATACAGTTTTTTTCAATCACTAGCAAACCAATGCTGTAACATTACACTGTACATTCATTCACCTTTAGAGTAACAAAATAATTTAGGAAGCAAACTCCAAATAATCACATACTGTACAACTCATTGTTATTTAATATTTGGTCATTTGCTACAATGGCAAGTATTAGGTTTATATGGAGTTTCTCAATTTACTTCAATCTGGTACCCAAAGATTAATTTATGAATCCAAGAATTAGTTGTTATCTATGTAATGTATCTACAAAATGTATCTACTAAATAGACTACACTGTACATTCATTCACCTTTAGAGAAACAAAATAATTTAGGAAGCAAACTCCAAATAATCACATACTGTACAACTCATTGTTATTTAATATTTGGTCATTTGCTACAATGGCAAGTATTAGGTTTATATGGAGTTTCTCAATTACCTTCAATCTGGTACCCAAAGATTAATTTATGAATCCAAGAATTAGTTGTTATCTATGTAATGTATCTACAAAATGTATCTACTAAAAATAAAATATATGTATGTACAAGTAGTTAACTTGTGTACATGAATAAAAACACACTTAAGTGAGATTAAAGACAAACCAAAGAGAATGTAAATACACTTCTAAACAATCAAGTACTATCTATAATTCTGGCCCAATCACATTTGTTGATAGTAATCCATTCCTACTTTGAGTTTGTTCATCCTCCATTCTTCTGAATGTCTCTAAAGCATCACTTGTTGTGTCTGACTCTAATGATCACCTCTCACCTTAGGTTCACAACTATAAATAGAGAGACAAATGAGTTTAATATAGTATTTCAATACTGCTTAATTAATTGAGTGATTGCCTAAAGGCTGTTGAAATTGAAGCCCTAACAACATTATTATTCAACTACTGTACTATGAAAGCACTGGAAAAAAGTACAAACATGCTTATAAACAACATGCTGATATTTCAGAATCAACAAAGATATATATAATAATTTTAATGTACTTTGGAACTTATTTACTTCAGGCTCTCTTGAACTTAAATA
>NW_022705125.1:767825-774738 GCF_011630105.1 Anneissia japonica | reverse complement strand
TGTCCATGACCATGTCCAAGCATACCCTACAGCCTATGTAAACATTAAGGTGGGAAATGAAGAGCATAGTTTGTTGGTAGGCATCAGCAAAAATTTGCCTAAAGATGTTAGCATAGTTTGTTGGTAGGCATCAGCAAAAATTTGCCTAAAGATGTTAGCATAGTTTGTTGGTAGGCATCAGCAAAAATTTGCCTAAAGATGTGATTCTTGGTAGAGATTTTCCCAATGTTGAACTGTTGTTAACAGTGATAAGACCCATGACGTTCATAGCTTGGTCATAACTATAGGGCTCAGGCTAGGAATGATAGGCTTACAGAAGAGAAAGAATTGAAAGAAGAAAAGGCTTGTGGCATAGTTCCCAGGCAGTTAGATGAATCAAACATTTCCAATTTTAAGAATGAATTTGGACATTTGGATGGACAAATGTTTATGGAAAATCCTCCTAAGGAGGTGGTTTATAAGACTAGGAGTGAAAAAAGTAAGGTTAGGAAAGAGTTTGCAAAGAAAGAGGAAACTAAGTCTAGTCAGAAGGGAGAGTTAGATATGTTGGACATAAGTGTAGATAAAATTAAAGAGTATCAGATCAAGGATAGAACCTTGGATCCTCTTAGAAAACAGATGTTAGTAGACAGGAAAAGAGGAGATAGTCTGTAAAGAGGGCGTCTTATTCAGACAAGTTTTCCCTAAAATCCAGTCTGAACCAGTAGAACATTTAGTGGTTCCAAAACCGTGTCGTAACCGTGTGTTGAAAGTCTTCATGATATTCCACTGGCAGGTCATGTGGGTAGAAAGAAGACGCTAGACAGGATCAAACAGCGATTCTTTTGGCCTTGAGTTAGAAAGGATGGGGCAGAGTATTGTAGCACTTGTGAGAGTTGTCAGAAAACTTCAAAGTTTAAGACTAAGTTTAAGGCCCCGATGGTTCCAATGCCCATAATTACAGTAGCGAACCATTTCAACGGATTGCTATGGACATTGTTGGTCCACTGGAACGCAGTAAGTCAGGGAATAAGTATGTTCTTGTCATATGTGACTTTGCAACTAAATATCCCGAGGCTATTCCGCTGAGAAGCATCAAATCTACAAAGATAGCTGATGAGTGGTTAAGTTGTTTTCTAGAGTAGGGGTGCCTAGAGAAATTTTGACTGATCAAGGGTGAAACTTTACCTCTAAATTGTTGAGTCAGATTTATAAATTATTGTTGATTAAAGGTCCGACTACTTCTCCATACCATCCACAAACAGATGGATTGGTCAAGAGGTTTAATGGTACTTTAAAGTCAATGATTAGGAAGTTTGTTAAGGAAGATCCCCAGAATGGCACAAGATGCTTTCGTATTTGCTGTTTGCTTATAGGGAAGTTCCACTGGAGTCCACAGGGTTTTCCCCATTTGAGTTGTTGTATGGTTGGAAGGTGCGGGGTCCACTTGATGTAATGAAAGAAATGTGGACGGGCACAGTGACAGGCTGTCAGAGCATTGTGTCACACGTCGTTAAGATGAGAGATAGATTAGCCTCAATGAAAGATTTAGTAAGGGAAAACATAGAGCAGGCTCAGAAAAGCAGAAACAAACATACGACCATAAGTCAGTTTGTAGAGAGTTTAGTCCAGTTGATGAAGTTTTGTTGCTCTTACCATCTAGTAGCAATGCGTTAGAAGCAAAGTGGCAGGGTCTATACAAGATTTCAAGAAAGATGGGCCCAGTAAACTATGATGTAGAAACTAATGACAAACGGAAAAAGTCAAATATCTATCGTGTAAACCTCCTTCAGAAATTTAATCGTAGACCTATTGAGGCTATGATAGCAATAACTGAAGTATGTGGACAGGAAGAAGGTTAGGATAGGGATGTTACTTGGTCAAAGGGTCCTAGTTCTAATTTGGATTTAGATTATGGTGAAGGGTTAGAGGAAGCGCAGCTTCAAGATTTGGCTGAAGCGTTTTCAGAGTATGAGTCAGTGTTACAGGATAGGCCTGGGAAAACTACAGTGATAGAGCATGATATTGAAATGGAACAAGGAGTGCATCCAGTTTGACAAAAGGCATCCAATTCCACAGGCTAAGATAGATAAAGTAAGGGAAGAGGTAGAATCTATGTTGGAACTTGGGGTAATAGTAGAATCTAACAGCCCTTGGTCTTCTCCTTACCTAATGGTACCAAAGCCTGATGGTACAGCTCGCTTTTGCGTAAGTAGTTTGAGCAAGTTTGATGCATATCCTATGCCAAGAGTAGAAGAGATAATAGGTGGAGTTGGTCCAGCTAAGTTCATAACTAAGTTAGATTTAAGCAAGGGTTACTGGCAAGTTCCCTTAACAGAAAGGTCAAAGCAATACACAGCTTTCTCAACACCTTTTTGTACCAGTTTCAAAGAATGATGGATCATCTGTTGCGTGGAAAAGAAGGCTATGCAGCAGCCTATATGGATGATCTTGTGATCTTTAGCCCAGATTAGGGAAGTCATGTCCATCATATCAGAGAAATATTTCAGATCTTCAAGCAGGCCAACTTGACAGTAAAATCAAGCAAGTGTAGTTTTGCACATAGCAAAGTGCATTATTTGGGGTATGTAGTAGGAGAGGGGATGGTGCGACCTCAAAAGACTAAAGGTAGAAGCGGTAGTAAATTGGGAGCAAACCAAAAACTAAGAAGGATGTCAAACCTTTCCTTGGGTTGACAGGGTACTACCGTAAGTTTATCCCTAACTATGCTGACATTGCAGCTCCTCTGACTGATCTGACGAAAAAGAAATTACCAGATAAAATTAAGTGGATGCCTGATTGCGAGGAGGCATTTGTAAAGCTGAAAACAGCATTGTGTTCTGGTCCGGTTTTAAGAAACCCAGACTTTAATGCAGAGTTCATTCTGCACACTGACGTGTCAGGTGCAGTGCTCAGTCAGTCAGGCCCTGATGGTACTGACCATCTTGTGTTGTAACTTAGTTGTAAGATGCTACCAAGGGAGCGAAATTATGCAACTATCGAGAAGGAGTGTATAGTCATAAAGTGGGCAGTAGAAAGTCTACAGTAGGAAGTTTAAGATAGCGACTGATCATCAGCCACTAAAATGACTGAATGAATGAGGGACACCAACAAAAGACCCACTTGCTGGAGTCTTGATTTGCAACCTTATTGCTTTACAGTGGTGCATAGAAGGGGTATTTCCAACAGTAATGCTGACGGCTCTCCCGTAAAACTTAATGTTACAGCACAGTTTATAAATGTTTGGGAAAAAAAAAAAAAAAAAAATAACAGTTGTTTGAAGTTTGCCTCTTAAATGTACGAAATCTATATTTTGCTTTTCTAATGATGTTGTTGTCATTTAGTTTATGTGATTGTGTATTTCTACAGTGTACAGTATATTCAGTTACAAGTTAAAGATACTGTATATTTTCATTCATAAGAGAGTATTTTGTTGTGGAAAAGGTTAGTTTTATAAAGCCACATAAACCAGGCTCTCAAAACGGAAGTTTTGAGCTCAGAAAGAGGGGGGAGGGGAGTGTAATAAATTACCATTCCTTGCCTTATTTTTATTATTTAACATATTTAATACATAGAACATTCTAGAATTACATTTAATTCACCAAATAAACAAGTGTAAACCACATTGGTAATTATAAGAACACATGACACCATGTAGAATCCAAGAGTAATATTTGGAAGTTTCTGGAATTTGGGAACTGTAGAGGAAATATGGAATGCTCTTGAATGCTCTCGAGTTCTACAGTAGGGCTAATATATATAAGGTGAGAGCTTAGTCTTTTGAAAAAAGCTCTTTTTGAAACACATGTTAATGTGAATAATGATACCGGATTCTTGTTGGAGTTTATACAGAACAAAAGTTTATGCGAGAGTTGTGTTACAACGTTGTGAGCTGTATTTGTATTTTATATGTCAAAGAGGGATTCCTATTCATTGCTTTACAGCTCGGAAATATGTCAAATAGGAATTCATGACACTATTTTAAGATAAATATGAGAAATCTGGACCCATTTTTCAAAAGTGGACTCATTTTGCATAAAACTGCATAATTTGGACAAATTCTTTGTGAACCCATTACAAAAATTGTGTGGGACTGTCCCAATAGCTGGCTACGGCATTGATTACCAAATAAAACACCAAATGTAAAAAACAGAACTCAATATGAACTAAATATGATATATTTGAGGGGAATGGTGAAATCTATTGCCCTGAGGTGATGTGGAGGCCGTAGTCTATCTTCCCGAGGGCCCGAGGCAAAATGGGCTACGGTCCCTACATCACTGAGGGGCAATAGATTTTACCGTTCCTCGAATTTAGAGTAGTCAATATTTGTAGTTAGTGGTTTGGTGCAGTGTGAACGGTTTGGTTTCCCAAACTCGGGGTTGGGGTTTCAATCCCCTCGCTGTGTATTTCACTTGTGTCCTTGGGCAAGGCACTTTGTCTGCATTGCTTCTCTCCACCCAGGAGTATAAATGGGTACCTGGTAGGGTTAAATGCCAAAATCCGCTGAAGTAGGCGTTTAATCCAAATCTTGTCATAGAGGACACAGTCCCCTTTACCGTCAGCAGCGCGATGTAGTGGGTCTAGAGTTTGCACATGGCAACAGGTTAAAAAAGTACCATTTTTGTGGGGAATAGTACTTGCTATTGCCTGACTACTTACCCAATCAGATGCCTAGAATCTATGTATGAGGTGTATATATATATATATATATATATATATATATATATAAATTAAATAACAAATTAAACAGCATATACACTGTAACATAAGTTTCATAAATAACACTTGCACTTGAAGAGTCCAAGAATAAATGTATCTCAAAAAGGCATGCAAAATATGTCAAAGAATTATAAATCAAAACTATTAATCATGCAAGAAGGTAAAGCCAGCAAACCAACTTACATATTTTTATACCATTTGCATGGAATTCACATTTACATAGTGTCACCAGCATCTGCATGTATCATTGGCTGGTTGCCAAGATTTGACAGACCTAAGAGTAATCAAACACTTCATGAAATACTTAAGTCTGTGAAAGCATGAATGCATGATGCAAAATATATTTTTAAACTACGATTCTCATCAAGGTTGTTCGAAATACCACCTTATTAACATGTGGTGGCAAAAGTTTATAAAGTTTATAAATTTACAAATAATTTAATATTGTATATTACTAAAAGAAATATACAAGGTCTAACCCTGTGTATGTGTCTATTTGTCAGTCTTTCTATACCTTGAGTCAGAGTTAAAATGAGCATTTAGAAGCACAAAATTCTGTTGTCGAAACTTTCAAATTATATTAATTGATGGAAAGATACCGAAGACAAGATGGATACACATTACTACTTATAAGAATGTTCGGAATTCTGCAGGATATTCAGGGTGATTTGCCTCATGAATGTACTGTAAACAAAAACTATAATTTCCAAAACAATTTGTGTAGTATTACAATAATGCTGTATACCAAAATTTAGTCGTAGACAAAAATCTACAATTCACATAAAAACTAATACGATAACTACACATTCACATCAGCAACCTACTTTTCGCTGCTTTAGTGACCGTTTTCATGGCCTCCTTGACAATATGCTCAGCGATCTCAACATTCTGTGGCTCTACATTGTTAACATGCTCATCTACAGCGCCGCGCTCAACGACATCTAGCATTGGTTGGTTGCCAGGCGCCCCATCAATTATGTTAGAAATATCTAGAAACAGATTTTGGGTTGTGTTAGTATAGGATGCATACAGAAGGGTTATGGTATACAAATAATGAATGTTTATGAGCGCAATGGGAAGAATATTTTCATTATTTGAAAGATTGATTGATCCATTTAATGAGCGAGAGCCGAGTTGAATGGAACAGTCAATTTTTCAACGAATAAAAATATTCTTTCCATTGTGTGAATAAAAAACATTATTTGTTTTATAACACACCTAAAATAGATTCTTGTCATTTGATATAGGCCTATCATTCAAAAAATCTACCTTTTTTTTCTGAATGGAGATTCTCATCATTTAGCATTTTATGAAAAAAATCTACCCTATTTCTAAATGGAACAGTCCTGCATCTTTTTAACCAATCAAAAGACTGTATTAGGTTGAAGTCATATCGTTTCCTAGGCACCGTGCAATGGGCAAAAATGAATGGAAAGAATATGCACAGATGGAAATAAATTTCCATAATGAGTGACGAAATGGGATAAATAACCAATGTCACATGATACGAAATCCACCAATCAAATGACAGGGGTCTATTAGGTGTGTTATAATATATTATACTGTAAGCATGCACTATGTGTTATATTTGCTTAGAGAACTCAATTGCTAAATGAAGGTTGTAAACCTCATTGTATTTGTGCCTTTTTATAAGAAAGAAATGAACTTATTTCTGCAACAAGAGCCTTCTCAATTTACAGCTTTCCATTGAAAAATTTATAAGAAAATATAAACAATGAACAACAAACACCCTAATTATAAACAGTATCTGACAAAAAACACAATTA
This sequence comes from Anneissia japonica, assembly GCF_011630105.1. Taxonomy (NCBI): domain Eukaryota; kingdom Metazoa; phylum Echinodermata; class Crinoidea; order Comatulida; family Comatulidae; genus Anneissia; species Anneissia japonica. The sequence goes on along the minus strand of NW_022705125.1, from coordinate 768,250 downwards.
ATTACAGAACAATGATTAGAGAACCAGCTTGCAATTTACTGAAATTTCTATTTTTATATTTGAATTTTATCATGTTAGCCTTTTGTTAATTAGGATAAATTTCAAATTTTCTTTTTTGTCTGTCTATCACGTTTTCATATGTGTATATGTGGCAAAGACAAGCCAAACCAGTCACTCGTAGGAAAAATCAATCTTTAGTTATTAATACAGTTTAACTGTACAATGAGAGCTATAAAATAGTAAAAAAATCATTTAAATCCGACACTTCGTTATGAAGTTACACAAGTTTAAACATACAGCTGCTTAAAGAACAATATTTGAGAAATCAGCCTTCAAAGTTTACGATTTTAGGCATTTCTTAGGCAGAAACCATCACCAAATCGTTAAAAATTGTTGTTTTAACATTGAAAATGAGGAAAATAACA
>NW_022705125.1:733287-767816 GCF_011630105.1 Anneissia japonica | reverse complement strand
TATATAAAGGTTAGTTTAGTGCAATAAAATAGATTTCCAAAATTTTGACATTCCAGCATGTTTTGGCCATTATCTCCAAAACAGGATTTGCGACGAGTGACTGGTTTGGCTTGTCTTTGCCACATGTTTTTAATTGTTTGAATAAATAAACCAAACAATACAAAGCTTGCATATTTCATTTTTCAATTCAATTTCATTAAAATTCCAAAAGTATTCAGAACAGAATAAAATAACAAACAGAAATAGGAAACAAAAATCAAACTAAATTATAGTTAAACTAAAAAAATCATTAGCGCCACATGAAGTATCCCATAAAAAAGAACCATTTGAATTTGAATCAACACGGCTTGATTTAGAGACCCAGGCAAGCATTACTGTTTCATTGCATTTTATTTTTGCTCAAATAAAGTACAATAAATTAGAAAGAAGAAACAAAGAAACAAGACAAGAGTCAGACTTGCAAAGAGACAAGATAAATAAAACCCTAATTATGTTTGTGGTAAAAACTTCAAAAACAAGAAATAAATACAAAAAATTATGAAAGCTATTTAGAGGTATAATTATGGCAGCGGCTAGTGCACTGTTTGTGGCTTGGACTCTCAATTTTGAGGTTGGGGGTTCGAAGATTTCACCGTGCAAGTCGCTTGTGTCCTTGGGCAAGGCACTCTATCCATGTTGTCTCTCTCTACCCAAGAGTTTAAGTGGGTACCTGAGGAGGTTCAAGTGCAAAATGCGCTGATATATTTCAAGCGGCAAATTATGGAATTTCCCCCATAGGCATCGTTCTAATGACTGAGGTAATAATATAGAAAAGCGAGACTTGGGTAGACCACTATATAAAAACATACACATTAATATTCTACTGATGTTTTGTGGAGTGGCTCACACTTAGGCTCATACGCAGGAATCTGTACGGGAAGGTGCAAATTGTCAGTGACTTGGACTTCGGCTTCCAGCTTGGTAGAGGTGTTGAGCCCTGATGTGGGTCAGGAACTATGAACCTGGCTTTTCTAAACTTTTTGATACCTTATTCTAATGTTACAAATATGACTCATGGCTGTTACAGTAAAGTTGCTTCTGAAAATGATTGTATGATTAAGGTGTCATTCACATTTTATCATTTTCATAAGGGCACAAAACATAGGCTACTTTGAGGATTCAACAACATATGTACAAGATATACAAATTTATTATATACTCTTTGTTTCTGGGTTAGAGAGGGGTCAGAAGAAAGAGTATGTTTTGTGCATCCTTGAAATATAATAAAAAATTTGGGATTTGGGAAATGTTGGAGAAAAAAAAAATCAAAGATATATAATGTTATACAAAGAACCACTAATGTAAAAAGAAAAAAGCTTCAAAACTTGTATGATTTATTTCTTATATCACACAATTTTTAAATTAAAAAAAACGCATTATGAACATACCTCCATTTGTTCAATAAAAGACACTGAAATATACATAAAAACAGAAAGATCATACCTTTGACAATTTGGTGGTATGCAAAGTGGAGGTAAAGTAGGAACAGTAGGTGTACAGCTGATACAATGCCAGCAATCAGTAGCTTCTGGGTTTTACCACTTGTTCTTGAAAAGTAAACAGCAGACTAAAGGGAAACAAGAATATAATTAACACTGTATTATTAATAATAAACAATGTACAACTAGGTGCCTAAGGAAAACAAAAACAAGTGTCGAGCATCTGATCAGGGGGATCTTTTGATTGGAAGCCCAAGTATTTACTGCTGCACCACATTCTCATTTTCAAGATATAGCATTCTCATCAGACAGTGGATTTTGCAGAAGACTTGAGGGAGAAACATCTTTATCACCAAGCCAAAAATCTACAACATAAAATTGATTTATCTCAGGATTTGAACCCAGATCCTGGTATTAGGAGGCAGTTAGATTAATAACTAAAGCCGGGCTCTCACTACATCCAACAGCTGCCAGTCGACACAATTCTATGGAGAATGCAATGCCATGATGCGCGCAATGAATCGTTTTTTAATGACTATCTCTTCAGACTGCCACTGACAATCAGTAGACTGCTTCATGTTGTTTAGCATTCACAGGGAGTTGAGTTGGCTTCATTGTACGACAAGTGAGTGCTCAGCTTTAGATAACTTCACTCAGCATTGTTCTACTCACCATTTTCAATGCTGATAGACCACCAAATATAGCCCACATCATATAAAAGAAGAAATGGGAATCTAAATTGTGCAGAGCAGTTCCAAGGAATATCACAATACAGTTTGCAAACTGTGAATAACCCTGTAAAAGATAAAGTCCTTATTTATTCATGCAATCACTTTAAGAATGTACCTGTCAGGAGAGGTTAATACAATATTTTTACATAAATACTATTAATTTTAATAATAAAAATGAGAATAATATTAGTTAACACAATGATGCAGCAAAGGTGGCAACATTGGAAATTAGCATAATCCAATATGTACTTGTGATTCTTTTTTAAAAACGTTTTGAACACAAAACTGTTTAAGTAATAATTTGTGTGTCTGTGGGCAAGGTCTGTGGTGTTTGTGGGTTTTTGAACCTAGGACCCTGGGACTAGAAAGACAGCATCTTTACCACCAAGCTACTGCTCTGCTCTACACCACAATCAAAATATAACTGACAATAACAATTAAAATAATAAAATAATTAGACAAGCGGAAGTTGTTTGGTACCATGGAAACGGTTTGGTTTCCCAACCTTGAGGTCGGGGTTTCAATCCCTCACTGTGCATTTTACTTTTGTCCTTGGGCAAGGCACTTTATCTGCATTGGTTCTCTTCTGCAATGTTATGGAAAACTCCCCCAGGTAGCTTGAGTTTGTGTTTCATAGGAGTTTACTCAAATGTTCGGGGTAATGATAATGTTTAGCGCATAGAGGGCTCAAAAATATGCACTATACAAGTCCACCATTATCATTATTAAGTATATTCTTCAGATACGGTACCACCAGTAATGTACAAATAATTGTGAATAACAAAAGTAGATGTTACTTACTGTTAGTGACAAAACTTGCAAGGGTGTAATTTGAGTGTTACAAATATAAGCGACAGTGTAGAATAGACCAGATGCGATAAACCAGTATCCAAAGCATAATCCTATTGCAGACCCCATCAGTGTTCCCTCTCGCTACATTTATCAAGAAAATAAACGTTTCGAAGGTTATGTTACCTGTGTTGAGCTAATAATATTAATAACAATAATAATAATAACAGTAATAATAATAACAACAATGATAATAACAATAATATATTTATTTCCTTCTTTTCAGCATAAAAATCAATACAAAACAATATACATTAAAAAAAATTCACAGTAAAACATAAGGGGGCAGCTTCGGAGGAGCGAAAGCTGCACTGGAGATGGTGTGCCATCTAACACATCCATTTCAAGAACAGAAATAGTAATTCAAAAGTATTATATCAACATTAAATTTTTTTAAAAATCTTCAAAAAATATATATTAGTCATTATTCAATTATTTCATTTTTGAATAATTACTACTGTAAGTATTAATTGGTTTATTACTTAGTAATTATCAATCCTGTATATTTATTATTACACAATCAATAATATAATGAATTGATTAATTAGTATAAACTTGTTTTTACAATAAGAGGAGGATAGTAACTTATGCTGCATTATGTCTTACCACAACATGCGAGGATGACTTCATCTCCATTAAAAGAAAAGCAATCAATGTGAAGACAACCATCAGTGGACCATACAACTCTGTTTCTACTTTCTAATAAAAAAAATTATAAAATATGGTATCATCATGAAAAGATTACATAAAAAAAAAACTGTTTTATTGCAAGTGCTTTTGTTGTCACAGCCCCAAAACCAATACTGGAGCATCAAACTCAGAGATATGAAGATGTGAAACACCATCTCTCTCTTTGAATTTGTAGTTGAAATACAGTATCTGGACTTCACGCCAGTGTTTCACCTAGATCAGCAGATCTTAAAACAATGCATGAGTATATATAGGGTATAGGAGTGATAGGAATGCATGCCAAAATCATCAATATAATTTAGAATATGTCTTACCTGTGGTCTCCCAGATGGTCTCTTTGGCACAAGTGAAAATATCAGCCTAAGAAAAAAAATTTCATTGAATAATCAGTACCTCTTAAAAAAAGTTACTCTTTCTGAATGTTTTACACCTCCATATACACACACTATACCAAACCAGGGATTGTAATCATTGTGTAATAATATTGAAATTTTCGGCTCAAAGTATACTCATAGTTTTAAGGTAAATCACCATCACAAGCCAAGTCTCAAGAAAAAGTTGAGCCTATGTATTAAATCACATGCATGACAGCATTCAGCACTTACTCACATCTAGGTCAAGAAATGAATGTTAAGTGCTACTTTAGAATAAAATACTGTAGGTCATTGGAGGAATATAAGCATAGAAGAAAAAATATAAAACTCATCAAAATAATTATTTTAATCTACACCTATGTAATATTGTAGGTGTCAAACAGTTGCATGTATTGTTGCTTGTTATAATTTGTGTATATGTGTAATGTTGATTATAACTTTACTGTACCTTCTAACAACTACTTTTGGTTCAACATCAAAATACGGTCTGAAGATATCAATATTTGCATACAAATCAAACACTTTTCTAGCTTGGTCTTTACCTGCTTTCCATGCCTATTAAAAAGTAAAAATAATAATAAAGATAAACTAATGACTAGCAACAATTTTACAAGTTATTTTTATTTGACGAAAAAACAAAGGTGGTGTCTTCTAAACGAGGGTCGTAGGACAACATTTTTTTCCTTTATGACTACAGTAAAAACAAATTCATTCTGTCTTTAGAGCCACGCTTCAGGACTGTATACTGTAGTAAGTGGAATAATCACCGAATGTGTTTCATGTCATTCATAAAAATAAAATAAAAAAAAGGAAGGTTCAAGTGATTAATTGTTAGGGCTAGCTTCAAGAATGTTCACTCTAACGAATCAGTTGCTACACTTACTGTTCCTGCAACTTCTTGGCCTATTTGACTCCTCATGGCTTTCATAAAGTCACCGGTCTCTTCATCATGTTCTTCTTCATCCTCGCCATCATGAATGTCCATTGTGTGAAGCTCCGCAGGTTCACGTGAAGGACCACCAAAGTCTTCCATTGAATCTGTCATTTCTATTACTGCAGAAGTGTCAGACTACAAACACAATATTTACAACAAAAGTAACAAGGGTTAGACTAAGATAAATTATCTACGGTACCTAATACAAGATACAATTTTACCTAATGGTGTGTGCCTATATGAAGTATGAAATAGTGGGGCAGCTGAACTACAGTTACAATCAATAGTTCAATAAGGATAATTTATAATCTACATATTCATTCTGCTAATCCCCACTGCGTAATTTCACCTATCTCCTCTGAAACCGCTGGCAGGAATGTGCTCATATCTCATACAATGGGGTTTCTATACAGTATGTCACGACCACATTCCGCTACTTCTCTTGGCTGGATCAACAACTCAAAAAACAGTCAAAAACCACCGAAAAACAGTACCTGTTTCCCCATGTTTCTCAAATCGCTTACGTCACATAAATAAATCCCCTCTGTTAATCTGTACTGCGGTGCTCAGATTTAAGAAATATCGCATCAGGCCATAAAAGAAACAGTCTGTCTCGCAGCTTCATTACGTCACCGCGCATGCCTCACATCAACAAAATATATGAGCAGCATATACACCACCATTGTACTGTATACTGAATATATTATTACTGTACAGTGTAGTCCTATACTGTATGCCTCAAAAACATCAGCAATAAATGGCGTGTTTTAGAAATCGATCAGGTAAAAATAAACGTATATGGCTATTCTTCGGCAAAAGTGCATATTAACATAGCGATACTGAAATTCAAATGTAGGGTCAAGCCAGTTCCAACAATCAACAACTCAAATTTACGTAAGCACGTCGGATCAACAGGCATGTTGGATACAGTAAGGATGGGGGAGGGGTGTGGGCACGTGCCTCCCCATTTTGCCACAAAATTTTTGAAATTTCAATGCATATAATGTTATGTGCTACTCACTTATTTATTCTAAACTATTGTGGCCTCACGCCCCCGTTTAAAAAATTCTGGATCCACCCTTCATCAAACTGCACAATAATTCCTCACAACACAAGGACTATTCACTCAAAACATTATTTACAAAGACGTCCTTTAAAAAAATAACATGCTAACCATAACATCCACAACGATTGCCTCCTCGACTTCCAATAACATTCAACAATAGACATCGCCACCTTTCCCCACTCAATGATACCGTGCATAGCACAGGTAAATGCTAGTAAAATATAATTTATTGAACACAAGCTTTTGTTCATGCAGTAAACTTCTTCAGGTGACTGTCATAATGTTGCAGTCCTAGGCTATACCCTAATACTACCAAAGTGTAATGCTGGTGTCAGCTGGTGGTCACCTGATCCAAGAGCAAGACAGTCACATGGCCAAGTGATGTTACGCTCCGAGGCTGATGTTACCGACTTGAATAGGGAAGATTATTGATGGACGATACCATACTTGTATATTATGTCTAGACTTACTTTCTAAATTCCTGAACTGTAATGTATTTTAATTGCATGAATGATACCACAAAAACTAGCTCAAATTTTCACAGAAAATCGCTAAGAAAATAGGTGCGCAGAATCATAAATACTGCATGATACATTGGTTAGATATTAAGATTAGGTCAAAGCCTAATTTTCAGCAAAATCTGCACAAAACAATTGGCCCTTATTTTTCGAAATGCACGGACGGATTTCTAGGCCTAATTTTTACATGGAGGATATAATCCCCACACAGGCCTTTTACTTACCATCTGGTTCACCTATAGTAAATCTTCATAAACAATACAAATTTGTATAAAGACAAGTCATTGATTGTGTACAAAACAGGAAAATAGTTATTTTTAATAGCATAAATAAAGAAATATTTAACTAATTTTTGTCATTTATTATACATTAGATTACTCCCTCCTTGGACCTACCTACACAGTATCCTATCTATCAATGTGTTCTTTCCATTAGCATTGAACTAGCCTAGGCCTAGGTAGGGCCTACTGTGAAAGTAATTATGTTTTCAAAGGCATATCTAAGCCTACCAGTAGGAAGCTTAGGCCTAGCCTAATACTATAGTCTAGGCCCAGCCTAAGCTAAGGGGGTGAGCCGCCTAGACTAGGCCTAGCCAAACAAAGCCAGGCCCAGCCTAGGCCTAGCTAGAGCCTGAGGCCCTACCTATGCCTAGCTAAAATTTAGGCCTACTCTATAGCCAACTACTATCTAACTAACCCATCAGCATTTAGGTCTACCACTGTTCTAGGGCATAGGTCTATTATAAGCCCAGGCCTGGTTGATTTCAATCACAAATATCATTTCAAAAGAAGTTATATTAGGCTAGAAATATTTTCTAACCTGACTACTGTCAGCCCAATCATTGGAAGTCGCCATGGTGGAACTTTTCGACTCTCTCCGATCCAATAAATTTATTATATTTAAATTAAAAATAGTTTAATTCGAATTTGGAACAGACATAACAAGATATATGTATTTAAATCAATTATAGTATTATTTTAACTAATTAAGTGAATATTTTAATAAATATGCATTTTAAAATGTGGTATATTTTATATAATACTGTACATACTACGGACTTAGGTCAAAAAGGGTCAGAATATAGGTGGTGGTGCGTGACGACCATGGTGACGACACATACTTTGTACACGCGTACACTTTCAAAAAAACTACTGACTACTGAAAATTAAAAAATTCCCTACCTTAGCATTAGCAACCTTAAAATACTTCCATTACACACTGTGCTTTTTCTTTTCTATTTTTAGCATTTTTCGGGGAAAAATACGCAAACAGTAAACATATCGTGTGAGAATGTGTAGACCTCACAAAAAGTCGTCACTCATGATGATTAGAAATTAAATGATATTTTTTTAATTATTATTACTGAATAAAAGATGTGTCATGAGCAAAAAAATTGAAAAATGAAATTCAATATTTGAATATTTAAGTCAAAAAAGAATTATTGCTTGCTCTCTTGCTGAGTTAACAAACGGACATATGACAGATTTTTACTCTTTACTTACCCAAGTTAAATCTAGTGGCTGGTAATCAAGATTTGTAGAATGTAGGAATCAGCGATCGATCATATTAGTGTTTCTGGTTGAAAGTTAGGTTATTATCTGAGACACTAATTTTGGGCCGATTTGGGTAATGGGTGACCAAATTGCTTGGGCAAGTTGACGGGAAAGACGTGTAGTGACCCCTTCAGTTAAAATTAAGCAAGGAGGTATTTTGTCTCCTTGTTTAGTGATCTCAGATCAGATATCTCAGATATTTTTCCAGTTAAAAAAAAATTCAAATAGTATTTTTGGATATTGACCCGAATCAAACCAATCAGAGAAAACTTTTAAAACTATATTATCTGTACTGTTAATTTGTGTTGTGAACAAATAACGAATTCGTTGAGGTTGAACCCTATCGGCCGGACGACAATCTGCATATTCCACCTTGGGGTTAACCGTTTTTAAAGATTAACTTTCCTTCATTTGCCCCAAAAACAACTTGTCCCTTTATACACGAAAGCTTGTTGTACATACTTAACTACAGATTCTCTTCTTGTTTTTTATAAGAATGAAGTTTTGCCCAGACTCAATGTTCTTATTTTCTTTTTGCCGATTTCAGGCTGAAAGAATTTTGACATTTTATCTCATTTTATATCGCAGCTAGTCAATATTGTTCTTATTTTGATTCAAGATTCAAGATTCATTTACAGTATTGTCGTCATCACTTTTAAGCGATTTCAGCATCAGTGTTCGTATAAAAAATAGTCTAGTCTCAAATGATAAATTCAAACTTTCAATTACAGTAAACACTAAGCACGAACATGGGCCCAGATATGCAAAGTACGGTAGCAATAAAGTAACTTTAGGTGAGAAATAGGCTACTCGCGCGATACGGTTCAGTGGCTTCCACTCGAACTGACTGAAAATGCGCTCGAGTTGGTGTCGCTCAACCGTATCCGCTCGACATATGCATTGCGTCCCAGCATGGCAGATGATTTGGATGATGAGTGGTGGTTATCACCAAAAGAACAAACTGAAAAAAACGCTAGTAAAGAAGAAGAATATGGTAGGATTACAGGCTTATATACCGCTGCCCATGGCCATGGAGATGTTACTAAAGCATACTTACTACAAATAAGAACTCTCTTTAAATGCTAGGGAGTCCGGGTCTAGCCTAGGATAGGGTGATGACAAGGCCTGAAGTGAGGGTGTAAACGGGGTTTAGACCTAGGGATAGACCTAGGCCTAGCTAGGTTGGGCTAGGGGGCCTAGGCCTAGCTAGGTTGGGCTGCCTCGGTGATCGTTTTACTGCTGTGCAAAACTCTAGGCCTAGATCTTTTATTTTTAGTGTGTCAATTTATGTTTATTAGTTTTTAGTGCTAAATATCGAGGCTGTGTAGCTAGGAAAGTTACGTTGACCACTTGGTTTGGTTGGTTCGCACTCATCAAATTTTGCAGGCTCATGAAAAAAATTACTAGCCTAGCTAGCTAGGCCCTAGCCTAGGCCTATTTGCTATTTTTCAAAAAAACATTCATTTTTCCATGGACGATAAAAGAAATCTCAAAGAATGATGTCAAGCCTAAGAAGAGGTGGTAACATAAATGGCAGAAATACTTACAAAGATTCATTTTACTTCTTTTATAATAAAAAAAAAATCTATTTTGACTATTTACCAGCCTGTTTACCATTGTACATAGAATAGTAAAAAGCAAACAGTAAATACCCTCACCAAAAAAGAACTTCAAATCCCAGACCTGAAACTAACAATTAATTTTATTTGGCCTTATAACAGCAAGTACCAAAAAGAAGAAAAATAAAGATGATGAGAGTAAGAAAAGAAGTCACAATCGCATGGCTGAGGAAATGATTGAAGAAGATACTAGTAGTAGCAGTGGACTAACAAAGAAGAATAGGAAAAGGGTATGATAATATTTGGAAATATTTAAGAATAAGAAATATACCACTGTCAAAAATATGGGCCTTATTTTCAGTTTCTGTTATAGTCCAGATTATAAAACCAACCTACTGTAGGTGGGATTAGTGCACTTAACCTAGTTTAGTTGAAAATATTCATCTGGTTTGTAGTGCGAGAAATTTTCTATTTTAAAAAACCAATTTAATCAGTTCAAATTAATTGGGTGGTTAAAATAGAAAATTTCTCACATAAGAACCTAATTGTTTTTCATTTATTGTCAATACCAGGTCAAATCTTACTCGTATTATTAACTTATATTTTACACGAGAAGAAATCCGGACACAGAAGAATTTGTGCCAAAGGCGTTGACCGTGGATATACAGTGGCTTTCCCCGACAACAGGGCAAGAGTTGTACTTGCTGTGAAGCACCATCCCAGCGAGGGGAAGGTTTTGGCGCCCCCTCCCTAATGAGAAAATGTTTAAAAATAAGGCCCCCCTGTAGTGCCACCACTGTGGATATGTACAGTAGCTGACATTAAATATCTTCTCTAATGGGTTTTGGTTAGGACATTAAGAAGATAATTTGGCCTCAGCTGCATACCCATGGGTCCATGGAACACCCCTGATCCCCAAACGCAAGAGCATATTAATATCACAAATTTTTTGTACAACTCCTAATTATTTACAAGGACACTTTCTTTGTTTCTGCCACCTACTGTAGCATAAAAAGAAGAAATGCGAAGAACATGAAAATAAAGAAGAAACTGCCGGAAAGTGGGAGGATGTTGTTGCTGCTTTACACAATCATTTCAATGGAAAGATTCCAGTTATAGAAATGGAAGATCTTTTACTATCCGGTACAAAAATAAATATGTATAAATACTAGTAAATTCATGCATCTTGATGTTACTGTTTAATATTTTAGTTTATATAAAATGTACATACTGGAAGTGAATGCTTCTTTGGTAGATTACAGTAGATAATGTTTTGTTGTGTACATGTTCCATTGTGTATAAAAGTCATTTTATATTTCTTTCCAGAGGAAAGTTTTCTTCCGAGTAATGAAGATTTGAATGATTTATCAACATATTTATCATTTACAATTCGAAAATGGAAGAAGCTTTCCACAGCAGATGACTTGAAGCCAAAATCACCGATAGTTTTAGTTATTTCATCAGCAGCAAAGAGGGCGGTAGACTTAAATCGAGAAGCAAAAGATTTTAAAGGAGAGTGTTCATCTGCCAAGTTGTTTGCCAAACATATGAAAGTGAGTATAAATAAAAATATACTGTTCATAGAAAAGACTATATAAAGTGGCAATCCTCTATTTAAATGAGTTATGCATTTGGTAAATTCTGACTAAGAATGATGAGTGTTTCTGTATTCAAATGAGGCAATATGCTGCATTCAGGGGCGGATCCAGAATTTACAGTATGCATTGAAATTTTAAAATTTAGTGGCAAAACGGGGGATGGGAAACGTGCACCCTACTGGATCGGCCTCTGGCTTTGCAACCAATATAAAAGGGCACTCTCAGAATTTTACATTTAGAAAATAACTACTGAACGGCGATTATGGAATTACACTTAATAATCACAAAGGACCCATTTTTACAATGATTTTATTATTAAGCTATATACACTCAATCAAATTTAATGTAACAAACACCTTTGCCATGCCAATAATATGGATATATTATCATCATATTTACATAATAGTTCATAAGGTGGACAGAACTTTATGCTAATAATATATGCCGTATTTTACACCCACAGAGAGCAATATTTAGTTATACATGTAACTACAGTAATGTAATTCCTCAGCTAAATCAGAGAATTCCCTGTGGATTGGTCAGGTTTGGATAGGTAAAATGCCTTGCACAGAGTGGTTTCGAAGGTTAAGTGCCAGAATCATAACCACTGCACAAGTTATATTTAAACTCAGTAAGTAATCAATTATTATCCTTCTTTTCAGATAACAGAGCAAGCAAAGTTCCTAACCAAAAACAAAGTACATTTTGCTGTAGGATGGAACTTCATTAGAGCACAGAACACAGCAATCCCTATTGGGTCTATCCACCACCGCACTGCTGATACCACCCTCTGCATCTTTACAAGATTGACACAGCTTCATCGGAAATGATGTTGGGCCTGGTTGGCAGTCTCCTTTGCAACGGAAATCCTATAAAATGTAGTTTATACATGTTTATAGAATCCGAGAGTAAAATTGGCAGAGTTGAGAGAAAAAAAAATTATCAACAGAGTATATCAAGAATTATGGATATATCAACAGCTGAGAGATTTTGTGATTGAGGCTGTAATTCAACAACCTTTATAAGATTTCTCATTGAGCTCTACAGAGCTGATCATTTGGCATCTCTTTTCATAGATAATAATAGTGAGCTGCATAGTTCAGTCTCTAATTCAAGACCCTGTAGTTCCGAGACCCTCTAATTCGAGACCACTTTTTTCAAAGAACCAAATGACAATCTTTGATCTATTAACACCAATCTAACCCTCTATGTCCTAAAGTTGGTCTTGAATTTTATAAAAATCAGTAATTTAAACAGAAGTACCCTCCTATTATACTTCTATTTTTTGGAGTCCTTAAGAGGTCTGCTTTACAGTAAGAACAGTGGCGGCGGTGGCAGGGGGGGGGGCTTAATCCCCCTGCCGGACAGAGCTCGTCGGGCAGTCAGACCATAAAACATAAAAATAGGCCCACACCAAGCCAACACATGTCTGTCACAGTCTGAGAGTGCCATTTTCGGCCATCTAGAGGTTGATTTTCTTTAAAAAAACTCATTTGGGAGACCCCCTCTCAACCCGAGCCTACGACATCAAGTCCCCCTGTCGGACAACTTAGCCCTCCAAGAAAATATATTCTAGAGCCGCCACTGCGTAAGAACACTAGCAGCATTTTTAAGACTAGTTGAATATCTATTTAAGCACAAGATTTCTTGTACATTGTACAGATGAGGCAAGACTTTTGTTATATCTTGTTTAGCGAATCCACCGCCCGCCAATAATGATGATTTTAAATTAAAATACAATTTAATTTTTGGTCAATTAGCACACCTACCGTCATTAAAAATGTAAATTTCAGAAAAAAATAAAAGTTTTTCTTATGTCCGTCGCTTCCATGAATCTCCAAAAAATAAAATATGTATATTTATTCTTAATTATATAAATTTAAAGCATTTAACCATCCCATTACTACACTGTTTACATTCAGCAATAACAATTTATTTTTATTTTCTTCTCCGTCTAAAATGTTTTTTGCAAAACTATTCGTTAAATGCGACAACAAAAATTTATTTTTCCCGCCCTCTGACGATCGTTAAAAAAATAAGTTCATGACAAACAAGGTATAGAAAAAGTCTCGCCTGAATTTACAGTACTGTACTGTGTACACAAAAGCTTTAAATACAACAAATCTCCAGATTACTACCTCCCATTAAAAGACTGATTTTTACGCAAAGGCCAACCTACAGACATTTTCATATTAATTGATATGATATATACATACTTTTAGTTGTTTAGCCACAGTAAATGCATCCATGTTGTTCCGCCTGGCATCGTGCATAAGAAACTGCACCAGTCTGCGGATTTCTCCAGCTTGCCGTAACTGGTATGGCAACTCTGCAATTGCCAATTCATCCGTGCTGCAGTGATACTGAAAGAAGTCTGCTAACTTGATGTGGATACTCTTGCATTTGTTCTGATCGCTTAGAAGTTCTTTGCGTACAGTCTTGAAAAGATGATAATTAGCTAGTAATCATTTAAAATCATTGTATGGCTTTACTGGTTAATCACCACAGTACATCAGGAATATGCTGTAAATACATACAAGCATACAGAAATGTCAATCTTCATCATTACTAGAAACTTTAAAATAAAAACTTTAAAATAAAACTTCAAAAGTATATTGTAAATATAAAAAAAGACATTTCATTGACAAATGGTGATACAGTGATAGTTAAACTAAACTAATCAAAGCTTAACCCCTTGATAAAAAAACAATATCAAATATTCTAGAATTTACAATAAGTTGAATAAATTAATTTGAATAAAACAGTAATGGAGCAAGAAATGAAACAAAAACTGTAAACAAAACTAATTATAAAATTTAAAAAAATAATAATAATAAAAAAACAAATAACTCGTCATCCCAAGTACTCATGATTAAAAATTTGCTGACAAATATTTTTCAACTAACACACCTAATTGCTTTCCGCTTATCAAGAATAGATTCATTGAGTCATCATACTAATCATAGATCCCGTTGCTTAATTTCAGTTACTTAACAACAACCAATGTTTCAAAGAAATATGGCTGTAGATAGCATAATTATATCATCACACCGGCTATCATCAGCATCTTCACAGAAATTATTATACCTCGTCTTTTGTGGCAGATTATATTCTACAAAGGTGTAAACTAATATAGATCATATAATGATTACAGTTTACCTGTTTAATAGATGAATGAAATAAGTTTAGCTGTTCTATTTGCCCTACTCTACCAGATTTTCTCAGGAAAGTCTTTAGTGTCCTCCTAGCCTGGGTCCACAGCAACATTGGAGCTGGTGTCTTTGAGTCTAAATCTCCAAGGATAAGTCTCAAGTCAATCTCCATTAGGCCCTGCCGTGAACATTCTAGAAGGCATAGAATCTGTAAGAACCAAAAAAAGTTTTTGATAGATTAAGTCACAGGCGTCGAGATCTTTGCATTTCCTTTGCTAAGACTATTTTGAACCCTACTTCTAAATTGTTTTCATTATTGCCTGTTAGAGATAATGTTGTCCACAAATATAATACACGATCTGCTGAAAAGCTTTGTAGCATTGTTTGTAATACGGTGCGCCACGCGAGCAGTCCTTTACTGCATTTGGTGAAGCTTATTAATGATTGTAATCTTTGAGCGGCACTCATTTTTTCTTTTCCTGATGTTCTGTTTCTGTTTGACGGACTCGATTTTCTCTTAACAAATGATGTTATCATGAAATGCAATTCAACTTGTGATGTTGATGCATCACTGAGCTGCTATATTTTATGAAATGTATGTTTTTTATATTGTTTTAAATAAAGAAATACTGAGAATAAAAAAAAAGAAGTTGGTCTGTTGACATGAACAGTAGGGCTAATCATATCAAAATTGTATTACTGTACACTCAGTGAAAATAGCTAATGCACAGCAGCTAGCTTCAAATTCTAGTGTCATAAGTTCGAAGTTCGCAAACGCAAGCATTTCATCAAACAACCTCCCCCACCCTCCCCCCACCACCTCCCCCCACCCCTATACTGGATATAGCATGTTTATCTTTTATCCTAACATTGAGTTTTACTGTTGAATAAGAGTAAAACATGAAACAAATTTAAGAACAAATTAAGAAATTCCTAGATATTATTTAGGGACTATTTTTCACAGTTTGTTCAGGTCTGAGTGTTTCTATAATATTATTTTTTGTACTGTATATAAATATACTTTTTAGGAATTATTCTGCACCTGTTCTACAAATCCAGTATCATCCTCTGTTATCATTCTCCTGATAATTTCAGCTAGCAGTTCTTCTAAAGTGCAAGGCAGTGTCTTTATACGATCTGTCAGACGTTCAAATACACCAAATACTCGCAGCTCCTCACATGCCAACGACAACCAAAGCACATTCTGCGCTCCTTGTGATGATGTCAATAATGACAGTTGTTCAGAATCCAAACTCTTGAGTTGCAAAAAAGGAGTAAAATTTTAATAGTTGATTTCATAATTTACTTTATCATTGTAAAAATTTCACTGACATTACCAAATGTTTTTCTTTCTGTACATGCACTTTGAGTAATGCTTATGTCATATTGCTACTGAACATGGTTTCTGCCGTGGATATTGGCGCTGTACAGGCAGCTGTAATTGAGTCAATTCTATTAAAATGAGTTAGAATGCAGTTTATGAGATTACACCTGCTGCCTTGTATGAACTTATGATGGACAAAACATTGAGGCAAACTATAAACAGTGTTTCTTTCAAGCACAGAACCACTTTGAACACATGATGCACTACATTATTATGCTAACTTTCAAAAAAATATTTTCTCTTTTGTAATTTAAAAAAGGACACTGAGATGCATTTACTGTACTTAGTGCAATTTTATTTATTTTTAAAATATTTATGTCAACATCTATGGGAAATAATATGAGCCTAGAGGAAGCTTTTTGACTTGCTTTTAATAGCTCCTTTTTAGTTAAGCCACAGACCTGTCACATTCCATACTACCAACATTGATACAACTTACTGTATATCAACTTAAAATACTGTATAATTGAAACGGTATTTCAAACCTTATTGTAAATTCCAAAATAATTTTTTACAAGTTGTGTTCTAGCACTTTCAGGCAAGTTAGGGAGGTCAATTTGATATGCTTCAGGAGATGCACAATCTAGGCTGCTTAGTGTCGCAGGCTCACGTGTGGTACTGATGATGAAACGCAGAGACCCATAGCTTTTTGTGGGAATCCACTTTAAGAAATCTGTGCTGTGGATAAGCTTAAGTAAAATGACAAATATATATATATTAGTAAAAAAAAACATAATTTTGAAAAACTGTATCTAATAAAGGGAGTTATAGTGACAACTCCTTGATTAAACAAAATTGAGCATCATGTTTTTATGACCTTTCAATTCTTGTAGGTACACTACATAAGCAATAGTGTTTACTGCCCTCAGCAGGGCAATAGACATAAAAATTAGAGACATTTTCAGGGGTTCCAAGTCTCTGGCTAGTTGCTGGAGTGTCCTGTAAATCAGGACAGCCTCCTGCACTTCTGCAACTGGAAAAGAATCTTCCAGAAAAGAGTCCACCTTCTGCAAATTCATTAAATCTGCATGTTTTTACTACTTACTGTAATACCCCTTTATCATCATATGTCTCATGGAATTCAGTGTCGATTGGTATCACCATAACCAGCAAAACAAAATTACTGTAAATGTGCCAAGAAAGCTTGTTTGAACAAATCTTCCGGAAATGACTTATTTAACTTGGGACCCTGCACTCCCCTGTGCCCTGCACATCCTTCAAAACCATGTGCCTGTATGTATAAGCACTGCACAAAACATTTTTTTTTGCATTTGAAAGGAATACCTGATTTATAGCATCAACAATGACCAGTAGTTGTTGCTTCGATTTACCAAATTCTTTCAGCATCGCCAACAAATCTCGTAAAGCACGGCCATACTTGAAGTCTGTTTTCATTTCCTCCAATCTCTTGTCTGAAAAAAACATTGTCAGTTGAAATATTGATTGATGGTGCTAAGAATGCTGTTTTCAACATGATAAAACAAGAAAACCTTAAATTGTTCCGAAATTGATAATAATCTCTGGTATATTTAGAGGAGGGGTGTGGGCTGAATGTCCTTAGACCGATTGTACCCCAGGTGTCCCGTCACTGAAAAATTGCTGAGCGGAAGAAATAAATCGACCTCATGGTGAGTCAAATGGCCGCTGCAACCTACATCCATATTGACGCTGGTTTGTACAGCATCGCTCGCCTATGGTTCCGTTGGTGGAACAAGTCTACTCGGATGAGGACTCTAAACCGTAGGCCCAGTGTACACAATTGGCTTGTGTGCACTTTAAAGAACCCAGTTGATCCTTCGAGAAGAGTAGGGGGTTATCCCGGTGTACTAGTCCATTCAGCCAGCCAGCGGGGGGCAGGGGGCTTAAGCCCCCCCCCACCTCAACATCGGCCAAAGCTCGTCGGGCAGTCAGTCCAAAAAAAACAGGCCTAGTTTTCCCATCCCAGACATTTAAGGCCATCTAAGAGTCCCAATTTTTTAAAAAATCTCGTTTTGTGAGGAGGTGACCCCCCTCTCATACCCACCCCTGGCTCGGGCCTTCGGCCCTCAGATAACGCTGCACGCTATAGTTACACCCATAAATACTTAGCCCCAGTCGGACATCTTAGCCCCCCCTCCTCATAAGTTATATCCTAGAGCCGCCACTGGTTGTCACTACTTTTAAATACACCATTGCTTATAATGTCAGAATCTATTTACCATTAGGCTTGGCAATTGCTTCAGACAGTCTGAGGAGGAGGTTAGCTGGGTCTGATGATAAACTACTGCAACCAACAAAGTGATAGAAGACATTTAAACCAGCCTGTAAAATATTGTTATTAAATCTGCCTTATTAAAAGTGCCTGCCATTATCATCTTCTGTCATCACAAAAATTTTCATCACCAAAAGAACCAACAGGCTACAGTACACTCACAACAAAATCAACAATATCACCGGAAGCACCATAGTCATTATTATCATAATTTATTTCATACTGTTTCAAACAAACTTATTGGTATAGCCAAGGTTTTTGTTATTAACATAATGAACGTTATATCCAATTTCTCTATCATTCCAAATAGTAAATTACCCTAACATAAACTGACACACCTTCTTAGCCTCATGAGCACATTTCCCCATGAGGGCACTCTTCCCTTGACCAGGCTCTGCCATAATCACCAGAGGGGGTGTTTTAATACTCTTGTATCCTAACCCCCCAACTTTCTTATCCTCTGTGGGGGAAGATCGAGACTTAATCAAGCCTGACTCAGCAACCTTCTGATCTGTTGCGAATTTCAGCATCATTTGGACTAGCTCATCACGACCATAAACAAGACACCCTCGTTGTTCAAAGAAAGTGTTGTGGTTGTCATTCTCAATTTCTTCTGGAGTTTGGTCCCTCATAGCTACTGGATACTGCTTAGCAATTGCACTCTTGAAGAAATTTGTTACCATTGTGGCAAAATCATCTAACCCCTTCATTGTAACCTGGTAATTAGATTTTATTAACATTAATTAATTGAACTTTATATCATCTTTCAAATTAAGCACTAATCTGTAGGGTATGTGTATGTGACAAACAGAAATATTATGAAAAAAAAATTTGTCTGCTGGTGTAATAACCATTTTACTACCTGTCATGTCTTTTTATTAGTGAAGACGTGGTTAATAATAATAATAAAAATAATAAAAACAACAACAATAATAATAATAATAATACACATAACACTAGTAGGATAAACTTAGCATTCTTTGAGCTGTTGCACTTAAATGGTATGAAATAAGCATACTTTGTTAAGAAAAAATATATCCTACCTTATTGTTTTTTACACCTTCCACTTCACACTTATAATCCAAAACCTGATTGGGAAAGCGTTTTCTAAGACTTCTCTTTAATTCCTGGTGACGTAAAAAGCTTTAGCATTTATTTGTTTAGTCATTCACTTATAGTAAAATTTGGGTGACAGATATTAGTTGCAGAAGGGCCCCTCTTGGTTTATGACTGTTGCTTTTAAATGTAAACATTCATTTAAAGAAAAATGAAGTTGTATGAATAATTTTAAAAATATATATATATGGTGGCCTAACATTCGTGGCTCCACAAATTTGCCGACAAGGGGTCCGACTGCAGGGTTCCGAACCAAGGGGCCGACTAGAGCCTTGATCAGGATCCCTGAAGAAAAATTCTCAAGGTATGTGTGCCTGTGTGGTACTCTCATGTGTATATCCTGCACTTAAAACATTTTATAAACCAAGTTTGACAGCACCACCACTTCTGTAGATATGAGGGACATAAATTTGTTGATTTGTGTGAAACCTACTTTTAATTGAGCAACAGCAAGTGGTTCTGTATCTACAAATGATTCACGAAATTCTTCCGCAAGTGTATCTAAGAACGATGAATCCTTCAGGAGAAATACAGCATTTGGGTTCCGAGTCCTGTAGGCACCATTCACTATCTCCATATGAGTTATGGAGAAACCGGGAATCCACTGGTATTTAGAAGCAATGTCAGATGGGACATCATCTTCACTTGGAATCCATCCATAACTACATCAATGCATAAAATCATTTTATAATATGTGGCAAAGACAAGCTAAACCAGTCACTCGTCGCAAAATTTGTTAGTTATCTTAAAGAGTAGAATGGGAGCTATAAAATGGTAAAAGAATCATTTAAATCCGACATTTCGTTATGAAGTTACAGGAGTTCAAACATATAGCCGTTTAAAGAACAATATTTGAGAAATCAGCCTTCAAAGTTTATGATTTCAGGTATTTCTAAGTCAGAAACCATCACCAAATATTTAAAATTGTTGTTCTAACATAGAAAATGGAGAAAATAACGGAATAGAATGATGTATAGATATACAAATGTTAGTTTAATGCAATAAAAAGGTTTCCAAAATTTTAACATTCCAGCATGTTTTGGCCATTATCTCCGAAAAAGGATTTGCGACGAGTGACTGGTTTAGCTGGTCTTTGCCACATATCATCTAATAGTAATAATGATAACAATAATAATAATAATAATAATAATAATAATAATAATAATAATAAGTTTTATCAATTCACGGAAACTCATTTCAGTCTTTTTACAAAGATTGGCCTTCCAAGAGGCTGTGTCCTTAAACTACTACAGCAAACAAAAGATTTAAAAGCAAAAGAAAAACAAAAGAAGGTACTATATGTTATCATCACATCATTATAGTAACATATAATTTCATTAATTCCACCATTAACATCATTCATCAACACCTTCACCACCATAATCATCATCAACACCTTCACCATCATAATCACTATCATCACCATCATCATCATCATATCATCAACAACAGCATCATTATCACGCTCATCACTACTTAAAATAAAGTTTTGTATTCATGTTGTCATTTTTGGCAAAAGAAAAATCACTTTCTTTATCAATTTTATGATACTGCCAAAATGGAATACCTTCCTAAGCAAAAGATGATGTATTACCGTTCGCTTAACATATTCAAGAAGAAGCCTTTGCCATTGGTTTCATCATGACATATCTGGATCTCATCTAAGCAGGTGCATAGAATTGTTCTAGTTGTTGAGTCCTTTGGAACACCCCACCTCAGGTCACATTCAACCAAATGCAGATGGCGTTCTTCACAGAATTCTTTTAAGTCCGGGAATACCTGACTTTGATAAAGGATATTGGATTTAAAACAATAGTACATGAAGTGGCAGTTACAGTTTTGACCATAATTTAGTGGAATTTAAATTCATCCAGCTATGTAATGTGAATATGCTGAATTTCTATCATTCTATTGGTTTATAATAATTATATCATGCATAACTTCTCTATAGTGGGTGATGCATGTTTGACTGCAATAAAATCTTCAAATCATTATTCACATTATCAAACTGCAATGGATTCTTCTCTACTATTACTGACCTTCTTCACCAAAACCTCACGCTCAGCATGTAAATCTGCAAATGTCGAGGAAACAAACAAGCGAACAACCTGCCAACCATAAGGCCGGTCTGTCAGAGGTCTGCATTGTGCCTCAATTGATGAGCACTGTGCTTCTAGAAGTTTCCAGGATTTTCTGACAATTTCTTCAACATCAGAAGGATCATGTGAACAGGGAGATGACGCCATAATCAAGGGAGCTATGTAAATGTTAACGGAGACTGTTTTTGAATAACCTGATATTGCACAACAGTGTTATTATTACTATAATTATTATCTTGTACTGTACATACATTAAAATTTACAAAAATGATTAACAGCATGGGATACAAATTTAATCAAATATGAGACAGGATCACACAAAAAAACTAAACTGTTGTCGAGAGTTACTTTTCCACAAACAGATAAGTTATCAAGAAATATATTGAAGTACAGTATACATTATTCAAAAGGCATTACAGTAATGTAAGTTTGAAAAAAATACAATTTAAAATGAGTTAAAAATATTCTGAAGCAGTTTCTATCACCATACAATATCTAACTCCTGATCCTAAAATTATTGTATTGTTCCATGCTGACTGTATTATGTATACCATTATATACATGTCAACAAACTTCCAATTGATTTTTACCTAATCCTAATCTAACCAACTTCAAAACTGCCCTGCTATAATAGGTCAGTCCATTTTATTTATCTAGAAATATTAAGAATTTTAAGCTACTCACAATCTCATGGAACTACATCTGATAAAACCAAGAAACAATTTCCTCAATAGAAAATGTTGAATGGTAGGTCAGTCAGTGACTTACAGTACAAGCAGATCAAAGGCTTGCCTTGATCACTTCAACCTTGTGTTTTAAACACTTCCCTGTAACATTCCATAATCCTTGACTGCATGCAGTTTGACTCAATTATCAATTGCTCACTGACAATTCCTATATTTCCTCTCAATAATCAGAAGGATATAAAGTTTGTGTCATGATGAGAATCTGTTGCATATAGTGCACAATCATTGGCCAATGAGGAACACACTGACACATTATCTTTGTAAAGCTGTCCAGACTATCCAATTTTCTTTGACAAGAAAAAATACCATAGTATGCCCACCTATAGTCATAACGTGCCTATATATGGTCATAATGTGATTTCATCATGACCATATTTAGGCATGTCACATGTTTTTGTCAAATAAAATTTGTCTAGAAAATAGTTAAAGTTGTGTCATTAAAATATTAATAAATATATGGCACTGAAGATGCTTTATCCATGATACTTTACCCCATGTAATTTCTTTTTAAATACAGTTAGTGTACTTGTACTGGTTAAACAATATGTGATTAAATTTTGTACATTTTTATGTTGGCTGTATGTGATGTGAGAAACAAACAATCATAAGCATGTTTTAAAAAACTACTTTTTATTCCTCAAAAGTCATACAAAATATATCTTATATATTAATGAAGTCCTCAACAGGGACGATACCCTTTTTTATTAAACCTCCACACCCCCCCAAATATAAAACATAAAATAATTTTAGGTACTATATAAACAACAAATTTATAAAAAAAAAAAAACACCACACACAAGGCCATAGATCAGGCAGTGAGACTGTAGTTTCATGTCTAGAAATCTTTAAAATAGTGAGGGTACATGTAACCAGGGAGTTGTTATGTAACAAAGGTCACATATCAAAAATTTTCAGATGTAATTCTGAATTGCCTGCTCCTACCTTACTCAAATGCACAAGGATATGCCTAAAAAAACTCAACACTGAAATAAAAATTGAAATAAAATAGTCTTTAAATGTACTGTATGTAGAACAAAAATGATGAAGATATATCACAATAATGAAGTAACACCAATTTTTTTCTATGAAATTTGGTAAATCACATATTACAACAACCACAGAATAATTGCAATGGCTCACTCACTACCAATCAGTGAAAATTTGTTTAGTCCCTAGTTTGAATCAGTTTTGTTGAAGTCAATAAATGTTTAAGTTAATAACTTGTTTCAATTAAGAAGCTCTTGAGATATGATAAATGTGAAAAGTGTTACATACATTTCATAAACTATTATCATTATACTTATTACTATTACTTTACCATTTCCATGGTTTTTACATACTGTAAACCGCAGGTGGACAAAGTGCGGCCTGCGGCAAATGAAAACAAATTAAAAACCCTATGTGCCAACCATCTTTGGGAAGTGGGGGTAGACTGTAAGGTGAGGTCTCACCACGAATGGGACGCATCGTTGGTGAAATCATATTGAAATATTCACCAAATTAGGTCAAAGTAAAAATTCCGACAGAATTTTGATTTCAATGTTTTTCAATCTTGATACGTGTATTTTATGACTGTATACTTTTAAGTGAATTTTCTTACTAAAACAGTGTTCTCTATGCATATTCTGTAATTCTAGTCCTATTATTTGTATGTTAGTTTATCTCTGAGGCTGATTTTCTCAAAATGTGGTTCTCATACACCTAAATTTTAAATGCTCACATCTCTAGATCTGCTTATCCAAGGGAATTAAATTAAAACTTATAATGTGATTTACCCAAATATAATATCAACACAATTTGTGATTTTCTAAAAATGAGACTCACTTTGAGGTGAGACCTCATTGGCATTGGGTACAAGTTCACTATAATCCTTACAATTAACACTCACTCATTTGTTACAAGCTTTGTACATCTTCTAGTATTGATGCCTCCACTGCAAATCATACAAAGATACATTGATAATGGTTTATGCATAGGTGTTGCATGAAGAGGTTTCTTGCAGACACAGCACATCTCTAGGCTTCCGTAATTCCTTTCAGAATGTTCCATGCACAACATGGCTGAAAGAAGAAAAATGTATGACTTCTTCAGAGTATTTCTGCTGTATCGCATCATTAACATTGAATAACGCCAGTTAAATCTTCTAAATTGTGTCTAAAATGTACTTAAGAACATTGTCATAATGGTTAGATAATTTTTAAAACATATGGCTACAAATATTCAGATTTTCCTACGATAAATTACATTTTCATATTTCATAATTTTAAATCCTTTCAAAACTTTAACTTAAAGATTAAGGTAAGCAAGCAGGGAATATGTCCCTGTACAACACAGGTGGGCAAAGTGCGGCCCGACAGCGATTTGTTTGCGGCCCGCGACAATGAATTAAAAACCCTATGTGTGCAGCCTGCCAAGCAAAATTGGCTCGAAAATACCTTGTTTTTTTACGGCCCGGCACCCACCATATGTAAAAAGTGACATTAAAACTGAGAATAAAGTGGTGTAAAAGCAGTGCTTGGAGGATTTTGGAAGCTCACTGGAAACATCAAAGTTCAGGTGCGGCCCGCGGTGTTAAATCAAAATAATTCACTTTGGCCCTTCGACCGATATTTATGCACACCCCTGCTGTACAAGATGCCTACCAGAGAATTAATATTACAACACTTACCTTCACTGTCTTTTTTTCGTTGGAATGGGGAAACAAATTCCCCACACACATAGCAGATATCTTTATTTGGCCAGACGGCACGTTTTACAATGCCTCCTTTGAAGTTTTGACAGAAGGTACAAATTTTTACAACTGAAGCAAAAGGCCCTGGTGATAAAAACCGCTTCTGACAACGTAGATCCTGTGGCAAAATAAATTTAAAATAAAGATGATAATTAACAATGACTATGACAGCAACAGCAATCAATTTTAACGTAATATTTTGAAGGGCCTGTAGGAAAACAGTGATAGTGACAGCAAAAAGAAACACTAGTTTCTTACAAAACTCGGGTGACATGGACTAAAACAGCTAAAGGGAGAAAATGCACCATGTATTTCCTGAAAATTCCTTCAGGCAAATTTGGATTCTGCTTTGTTATAACTTACCTGTTCCCGTTTTATCTTCAATTTTTGTGGGTTTTTTTTATCATCAGAATCCTAATTGTAAATTTCATATTTTTCATAATATAAAGAAATATAATCACTGCATAAGCAGTGCTATTTAATTTCCCTGTATAATTTCAAGCCAGTGAGCACAAAAATATTTGCTCAATAATGTAACAAGCTGCATCCTAGAATCCATACAACAACGAGAACAATCACGACCAGAAGGACCCCACTGGAAATAAATCCAATCCAATCCAACTACACGTTCTCACATGCACAGGTGACTTCTTAGAGATGTCATTACATTCTACTGTAGGTCCTATCGTTGTTGTGCCGTCGAAAGCTCCTTAGTAATTGTAATTAGAACTTGGTAAAACAATAATTTTCCTCCTCAGAACAAAAGATAAATGCTGTACAAAGAAATCATCCATGCAAGGTAATGGAAGCTGTTAAGTTATACTTTAACTTACTTGTCCATTGGAAGGATTTTCCATCTCAGATTGTTGAAAATTTGAAGAAATAAAAATGTTGAAACTTTAAAGTGATGATCACTGATAACAAAAAATATGCTATGCTGGTTTGGACATGTGATCAACAATCAAACACCCATTTCAATAGAAAAACTCTTAGTATGAATTGCTAACAAGCAAAGCATCATTTTGTGCAAATATAATCACACAGGTGTTCTTTATTGACCAACATCTGATATAAGTGTTTAAATTTACGTCCTTGCAGTGGCATTTCCTAGTTGATTCAAAGTGGATTAATAGCACAGAAGGAATAATCAGCAATAAATTTTAATTTTATTTCCTGGTTCCTAATTCAAACTAAATTAAAGAGAGAGTTATGTTTTAGTTATTAGTTCCTAATTAAAACTGGATCAAGAGGAAAGTCACATTTTAGTGCCCCTCTTTTGTGGGGTTGTCCCACTTTTATTCATAAATTGAAAATACATAATATACTGTAAGTTATGTTTCATAACAAATCATTTCTTATACAACATTGTTTTACATATCAACATAATTTTTCTAATATTTTGTATTTATTTGTAAACCATCCATAAAAGGCAAAGTGTACTATTGATATACCTGTTTCTTCTTTTTTTCTTTCCTAAAGTCTTTATCAAAATCTTACTAAATTAAATAGGAACTTTAACAATTCTATTTTTAGTACCTGGATATAATCAGCATTTAATTTTATATCTAGTTTTTATTTGGTTAAATGAGCTTTCTGAACACCATTATCTTTATTCTACTGCACAAGGTACTGTAAAAGTGGTAATGTTTGCGTGCGTACATTTTCGTGGTTTGCGACCATATCATCATGTTTGCGAGTTTTTATTTTTGCGAATTTCAATTTTTCATCTGTCGTATATTATTCCGATGTATAAGCCTGTGTATAAGCTGCACCTCTATTTAGGACGCGCAATATCATATTTTTTATATGTTAACTGTGTATAATGTATAAATGTTAAGTTTTTCTTTATTTGGAAACATTGACATTATTTACTAATGGTCAATAAAGATATTTCAACTTTATCAGACCAATTATTAAACAACAAAAAACTGGAATGCGTGTATAATTCTGGCTAACCAGCTGCAATGAAACAACGTATTACTCTACCTAGGGAAATCCCCATTTTTGACTAGACGGTCATGCTCTTTTAAATTTTCAACAATTAGTTTAGTTAAAGTTGAATAAAATCTAATACAAATAAAATAATCGTGAGTATATTTATCTATTCAATTATAATCATTCTATTACAATAGTAACTAATAACAGCCAGTATTAAGCTAAAAATATTGTTAATTCTAGGCCAAAGTCATTACTACTCACAGCCCACTGTGCTAAACATGCAACATCACGCACAACGTGATACAATGTTTACACATCGGCAGATGACGTGTGCCTTTCTATGGTTAAGTTCAAGTAAAAAACGAATTACAACTTAAGAAAATTCACAAGTTTTTATTCTAAAATCATACCACTATTTAGTTCGGTATATTCTTTCTATCAGTATTAGCCACCGGGAACCAGACGTCGTACAGCAAGTTTCAACCAGTTTACCACCAACCATGTGTTTTGTTGCGACATTCGAGAAGCTGCTCATGTCCATTGAGGACCGAAAAATCGTTTGTTATTAATTTGAGCGAAGTGGGTTCAAACAGAAACAACAGTGTTTATAATGAATGAATGTAATTGTTTTCAAGGAGCATCCAACGTCTCCCTGGAGCCTTCAGACTTAGTACAGTATGTGACAATTCTTGATATCTAAAGTCTAGTGTGAACATCAGGCACATAGTTTAAATTACTCCTGTCTCCTTATTTTGTAATTAATAGTAACAAAATTTTTACAAGGTTTCTCACTTACTTGTAATGTCCTAGCTATCATCACCCATCCCATCTTCTGTGCTCTTGTGTCTGTATTCAAAAACTCCGCCAATCTCTTAGTCTTGCCCACCTTCTTCAGTTGATGTGGAAGCTCACTGACAACCCTCATTGTATCTTGAGAATGATACTGAAAGAACTCAGCAAGTCTCAAGTGGTGAACCTCCTGTTTTTCTGTACTTGACAATAGACACTGTTGTACAGCCTGAAAAATAAAGAACAAATTTTAAACTACTTGTATTTATAATATTAAAATAACTGGTATTCTTGTAGAACACAAAATGGCTCAAGGGGCCATAAGGCATCTTAAATTTGTTTTGTAAAATGAGAAATTTTCCTGATTGTGTAGTAATCATTTTAAGAAATCCAGTAGTTTGAAAGGTTATCATACTATAAAATCATTGTATAAAAATTATATTGAACGTTCGGCTGCTCTTTGATGTGTCAGACCATCGTAGTGGACATGTAGCTTGGTGGTTAAAATACTTAGAGTCAAATCCAAATATCTTGGGATCAAACCTTGTCATTGCAGGGTTTTTTTCTTGCACTCTACTCCCTAAGCCCCATAAGGAGACTTTATAAGCTTCATTCCACCCTGGAGATAAGGGAGTAATGTTCAAGTATTACCTTCTTGATTGATGCATGGAAGAAATCCAGCATCTGTTCTCCTCCTGTTGCACTTGAGTTCCTTAAGAATGGCTTCAATGTACGTCTAGCTTGAGCCCATGGCAACATAGCAACTGGTTCGTTACTTTCACAGTCACCCAGCAAGAAATGTAGCTCTGTCTCCTTCAGACCACTTTGGGAACACTCCAAGAAACACAAAATCTGAAAAAAGAATTGCTCAAATCATATACAAAATACCAGCTGGATCACAGCCAGTCACAGGAATACAGACCTCAGGATGTTAACATTTTAATTGGATAAATAGGATGATTGCAAGTTGGCAAACATTAATATGAATGTGGACTGTTACTACAACTACCAGCAAAGTTGTCAATAAAATATTAAAATTTTTGAACCCATTTAATTTATAAAATAATTTCTATTTGGCATACTTGTTCCACTAATGATGTTTCATCTTCATTAATCATTCGCTGAATTATCTCCGATATCAGGCCTTCTAGTGATGGATGAATTTGTTTTATGCGTTGAGTGACTTCCTCAAATACTCCAAAGATACGTAGCTCTTCACAGACCAACGACAACCACAATACATTCTTGGCTCCTTCTGATTGGACAATTAAAGCAAGTTGTTCAGGGTCCAATTTCTAGTAAAGTATTAAAAGACTTTTAAATTTGAATCAATTAAACATATAAAAACAAAGTAATGAAAAAACACCAAGACGAAAATCTACAAGCAGAATCTAAAGAACCCCTCTAGAACAAATAATGAGATACTAAACACAGACAACAGCAGTGACAACAATGATGTTGAAGTTAATGGTAATGTGTATACACATCTCTTTTGAACTTTTTTAGGTGGTAAATGTCATGAGGGCATATGGGGATTTAGAGAGATCGGTCCTCTTACAAATGACAAAGACATAAAAAGCTGATTTTATAAAAGTGACACATAAACAGAAAAAAATATTGTTATAATAAGAAGCACATTTGCAAAGGTACTACCCAAAACTGTCATGATATAATACAATAGCCTATATTTGGCTTCCCGTAGTACCTTGTTATATCTAGCAAAGTAGTTCTGAACAACATCAATTTTTGCTGATTCATCCAGCTCCGCCAGATGAAGTTTAGCCGCAGAGGGCAGCATACCATTTATTTTATCCAATACACCACCTTCCCGTGTAGTGCTCATTATGAATCGCATTGATCCAAAGCAAAGGTCTGTTGGAATCCATTTTAGGTTATCTTCAGTTGCACGGAGCTGTGGAGAAAAATCCGAATTTGGAATGTAGTGGTGGGTCACTCGCTGTTATGATAAAGAGTTGCCCTCAACAATGTATCATCTAAAGTGAAAAGGGCAAATATATAGTGAGGCTTTGCTAATAAATTCAAATCTGTTGATCAGCAAGGGCATATGGATTCAAATGGGAGTAGGTGGTGCTTTACAGCCAATAGCTCATTATGAATTGCATTGATCCAAAGCATAGGTCTGTTGGAATCCATTCCTCTCAACAATGTATCATTGCAAAGGGCAAATTTTAAGTCAGTTTTCCTAATCATCATCAATTCAAATCTGTCAATCAGCAGCAAGTGCGTATAGATTCAAATGGGAGTAGGTAGTTCTATACACTCAATTACAGAAAAAGTTAAATTTAAATAGTGAATTTTAGAAGAGTAAGCCAACAAGTAAATATACTATGTTGTGAAGTCTTAATTTAATAGTGGATCATTGTGATACCTGATTAACAGCATCAATGATTATCAGCAGCTGTTCGTCAGATTTACCAAAATCTTTCAACAGTTGTGCCAGTAATATTACAGCTTTACTGTATTCAAATTTCTCCTTTAACTCATTCCACTCTGTATCTGCATAAAAAAAATATTTTGTTACTGTGTTGTATTTGCATAAGATACTGTACTGTTATGGAATGATAGTTTCAATGTTGATGGATTAAACTTGCCACACGTTTCCTTTCTCCATCTTAACAGCACCACCAAGCAAATTTGGAGAAAGAAAACTAAAAAAAAGAAAAGAAATTGAGTATGGGATGCCAATTAAGATTTAGTATAGTGTGAACTAAGTGCAATAAAGGATTATATTTCATAGAATTCACTAAGAAACCTAAGTTAGTGCCTGGAAACCAGGCTACTGATGGAAGTGCAACATAGAGAACTAAGGCAGGTGTTTAGCAGGAGAATTCAAGTGATATGAGATGATTTTTACAATATGAGTGTAAATTTTTGCTTTGCGTGAAAAGGGGATGCCAACTAATCATGTGCGAATGTGCTCCTCCTCATGCACACATAGATAGAAATTTGGAACCAGATAGCCAGTGTGTAATTGTCAAACGTCTCTTAAATAAAATTGTTTCTTCATCAAAAAAGGCTTTTATTACATTGCACGTCTGACAGAAAATCACAAACTTACTCTCGCTTTTGATCAACGATTCACAGAGTCTGTAGACAAGATTAGAAGCATCAGTTGACTGACCTGTACACCCTATGAAGTGATAGAACACATTCAAGCCAGCCTGCAATAAATTATGAGGAAATTATCAATAATTATTAATAAATTATAATACATTCTAATTAAAAAATATATTATTCATTAATAACACTTTTTAAACTTACTTGTCAAGCTGTGCCTGTTATAATTAATAATTGTATTATTATATATATATCTCTGGATTCACAGCATTCTTATTATGATAGTATATTACAGTTAAATTTGCCTAAGTCGATTGTGCCTAAGTCGAATCATTTCTAAGTCGAATAATTTCTAAGTCGATCTTATTTTACATGCCAAATTGTTGTGTTTTCCATTAATTAACAATCTGTAAGAAGAATTTTATCTAAGTCGAACAATATTTCAATGGAATTTTGGATTCGACTTAGGCAAGTTCAACTGTAGTTAAATTAGAAAACACATTTGAATAATAAACTAGCAAATTCTGTACTTAAGACCTGTGTTGTGATAAAACTTGAAAATAAAATTATTTTTTTTGGAATTGCTTACTTTCTACTGTATATGATAAAAATAAATAATAATAATTGAGAATATATTTAGCACAAATTATAAATGTTAAAATCAAAAGCTAGCTTTTCATTGAAAATTATAGAGAAGGGAATGTTTTGCTAGGCTATCCACAGTCTATAACATAATAATATTCTTATGTTTTTTGCATTGGCCCTACTGCTATAACTTACATGTTCTGCTTCTCTGACACACTTGGCCATTAAGGCACTTTTTCCTTGGCCAGGATCGCCAACAATCACCATTGGTGAGCTACCATCCCCATCCACAAATTTACATCCAGATTTTGCATATATTAACATCTTTTGAATTTCCTGGTCTCTGCCAAACACCATGGCACCTCTCTGTTCCATGAATATTTGGTGTTGCTCCATTTCCACTTCATCTGGTGTTAGGTTCCTCAACTCTTTCTCTGGATAATGACGGGTAATTGCGGACTTGTAGAACTCCAACACGGTCTTGGCGAACTTGTCCTCAAGGCCACTCATCTTAACCTAGAATATGTAAATATGATATATTTGTTAAGCTCTGCCCACACTATCAAATTTTCTATATAGTCTTGATGTGCCTAAATATGGTCATGATGTGTCTATATATGGTCATGATGTGATGTCATCATGACCATATATTTAGGCATGTTACATGCTTTTGTCAACTAAGGCTACGTTCAGACTTGGAGATAAGCCTGTCTTGAGTTAAGCCCGGCTCAACATTAAGCCCGGCTTAACTTTGCCGGGCATTCAGAATAGCGGGTTTAGCCAGGCGAGAATTTGCATAATAATGAAGCGTAACCAGGAAACGTGTTTCAAAACATTGCTCGCGAAATACGTATGCTCGCTCACTGTACGTAATTGAATGCTGATTGGTCATTTTGTTACACGGAAGTCAATGCAAGACCCCCTGCTACGATTAAAGCCCAGCTTAGAAAAGTTAAACACGGTGGCACGCCAGGCCTTGAGATAAGTCAGCTAGTACAGACTGGCAGGGGGATAAACCCGGTGAGTTGAGCCAGGTTTATCCACTTAGTTTGAACTAGGCCTTAATCTTGATTGTCTGGACAAGACTTTAGAATTTCAATATAAATTTCATCTTCCTTTTAAACTACCAGTTTCGAGAGCAGCTTAGCTCAGTCGGCTAATCTGGTGGTAGCCATGTGTGTGCGCTGAACCGTCGAGATCTTTATGTCCCCTGTTCAATTTCCACCACTGCCTCTCCTTGTATTTCAGCTGGAGGGCTGAATACAAGTTACAATACGGTACAGCCTTTCAGATGAGACATTTAAGCCGTTGGTCCCGTGTGCATTTATGGTCCATGTGCAAGTTAAAGAACGCAGCACACTTTTTGCAAAAGTCCAATCCAATCTAATCTACAGCACTGGTACATGTTTACTGAGCAGAAAGCGGAATTTTGTACACACAAAAAAAAAATTAAATAAATAAATCTATTTTCTGTGACCCTCCCTTTCAACATCAAAATAATCAAATTAAAAACACTCTTTATATCATGTAGTTAAAGGAGACAACAGAACATAATTCAATTAAAACAATAAATAAATCATGTACCTGTAGTTATAACACAATCTAAAATTCAAATGATTATATGTAGGGACAAAGAGGTGTTGTGATTGATTGATTGATTGATTGATTGATTGATTTTATTTAGTATCAGTACATACAAAAATACAAAGCAAACAATGAGAGAGAAGACAAGGACATGATACTAAGGATGACCCAAGAAAGGTTAAAAAAACCCCTTTTTTCCATTGGGTCCTTACATTACAAAAGAGAATACAAAATTCAGAAGTAAAAAATCACCAGGGTAAAAGAAATCCGGCAATGCCCATCATAGAGGGGCAAAAACAAATTATTAAAAAACATTGCAATGAAGCACATTAAAAAGTTAGACAAGTTTAAAATTTAAAAGTAAAGACTAAAAAAATTTGACAAGTAGGTAAGTCTTTTTATTTATAATAGAGAAAGCATATTTAACATTTTTACTTGCCTTTCCATTTTCAACTGTGTCGACCTTGCAAGTATAGTCAAACACTTGATCAGTGAAATGCTCTTTGAGGTGTCTCTTCAGTTCCTGTAAGACAATTTGAAAGTGACCTTGGTCATGAATTAGATTCAGCATGGTTAAAACACTCAAGACCCTAGGACATGCAGTGTACTTTGGTAGTGCATATCTGTGGGGGTGGGTGGGGGCTAGTGGAGAGAATCGAGTCTCACTTGGCTGGGGGCCAGGGGGCCGTCCAGGGCCCACGGATATTTGATGAATTATGGCGAATTTTTATTACTTATTTGATAGGCATCAAGTTACTATATGACTTCATGTAGGCTATGCTTTCTAATGTTGAAATCAGCTTCCAAAACCAAAACATTTTGAATAAAGCAAGAAACAAAGAGTATGCAATGTAACCATCTAATTTATTTTCAAATCCCGGTCATTCTTGAAAGTGAAATTCTATATTTTGAAAATTTTGCATGAAATCTGTCAACCACGCTGTCATGGTCGAGGTTGCTTCACCTATCACAATGTATTCCAACCATCACAAGGCTATCTAAATGAGCATTTGTCATAACAGAACGCAAATTATTTATAATTAGTCTCTCATTGAATTATTATTATTATTATTATTATTGTTATTGTTGTTGTTGTAATGATGATGAAAAGTTAACACAAACAATATGGTGGCTAAACGAATATTATTACATGTAAATATCTTTTTTATTTTGTTTGTTCCCCGACAAAATTTATCGTCTTCCCCGACAGGGGGGGGGGGCCCTCTGGCGCCACCACTGGAGGAAAAATGATCTTAAAAGTATAATATCAATAAATTTATATTTTAATATTACGATAGAGCATATACCTTCAGTTGTCTTTTACAATACTCTGCATTATCAACAAACCCGGCATTCTGGTCCTCAGGTAAATCTTCAAGAAATGATGGATCTCTGATCAGAAACAGAGCATTGGGATTTTTGGTTGCATAGGCACCTCGAACTATCTCCATATGTGTGACAGAGGTGCCATGGACCCAACCATACTGCTTAGTCAGATCTTCTGGTACAGAGTCTTCATCTGGCACCCAACCATATCTGCGAAAGACAAAATTGAAAGCACTGTAATGGAAGTAGGTGACAATGTATTCCATATTTTTTTTCATTTCACTACATGGCATTCAAATTAAAATTTTAAAAATGTACTGTAGTGGCAAATCAGGGGAAAAGGGTTCCCCTCACTCGCAAAAATTTATCTTTCCCCAGTTGCGCCCCCCCCCCCACAATC
>NW_022705125.1:726388-733281 GCF_011630105.1 Anneissia japonica | reverse complement strand
GCCCCCCCCCCCCCACAATCCGAAAAAAATCACGGTCAAGTAGTTAAAAATCACCTTATTTTGTTGAGTTAGCGCCCCTCAACGGATCATCAAGCCTCCCCCACTTCACCTTTGCGCACCCCCATCAGCACCCCCATTTTAAGACTTCTAGATACACCACTGCTCACTCGTACCTTTCACCTAGCATATTGAGAAAAAATCCTGCTCCATCTGTTTCATCGTGGCATTGTTGTATCTCATCCAAACAAGTGCAGATTGTTGTTCGCGTTGTAGAGTCACGAGGCACGCCCCATCGCAAATCACATTCAATAAACTGCAAATGACGTTGTGTGCACCAATCTCGTAATTCAGGAAAAACCTATTAATATTAGATAATTATACAATAACATTCTATTAATTTGTTTATTTCTGTAATTGACTGATTTATTAAAACTAGTATATTATTATTATTAACAATAACAACGATTAATGAAGCAAATCATATGAATAAATACTAAATAGAATATATAGTTGAACTTGTCTAAGTTGTATCCAAAATGCCATTGAAATATTGTTCGATAAAATTTGACTTATAGATTGTTAATTAATGGAAAACACAATAATTTTGCATGTAAAGTAAGATCGACTTAGAAATTATTTGACTTAGGCACAGTCAACATTAGGCAAGTTTAACTGTATATACATTCTGGCCCACCCAAATTTTCATGCAATTTCCTGGCCTCCCAAATTTTGTTAGACACCCTTGAATTTGCGGAAAAGAACCCCAAATATACAGAACAGCTAATTTAATGACTAACCTAGCAAACACACTTCTAGAAGGGACAATTGAGAGCTCGAGAGCTAGAGGAAGACAGAGAATTAAATGGAGTGATGACATCAAGAGATGGTGCTCAGCAACTTCTTGCATGGAGGCAAAGAGAGCAGCAGAAGATCGTATTAGATGGAGAGACATGGTGGCCAACCTTCGTATCGAAGATGGCACATGAAGATGGTGATGAAATTGGCAACCTCTGGGCTCAGTTCAAGATAAGGTAGCAAATTTATTATTTGAAGCTTGAAATGTGGACATTTGGAACATCAGGATTAAAATTCAAGGAATTGAAACTCAACCTCGAGGTTGGAAAACCAAACTGTTCCCAGTGGCCGATTAAAGGGGGTACGGGGAAAATTTTTTTTTAAATTATGATAAATATGGAGAAAAAAAAATATATTCAAATTCTGAGAGTGCCTTTTGAGGTCATAATCATAGGTGTGTCATAATCAGCTTCAGGCAAACCACAGTTGGGGTTGAGTTGGTCTGGATCCTCCATCTATGAAAGTCCCTCCATGTCCCTCCTGCTCCCTATTTCAAATTCCCGGATCCATCACTGAATCCTACTGCACGAAACTGCATATGAAACCAGGATATTATATACAGTATGTGAGCATTGGTCAAGTAACTGAATAATAATTAAATTTACTACTAATAATAACACAACTACAGTATACCTTTTTAACAAGCACCTCTCGCTCTGCATGGAAGTCACGGAATGTAGATGACACAAACAGACGGACTACCTGCCAATCCTTGCCTGTACTGTCTTCTTTCAGCACAGTCCTGTTAGACTGATGATCCCGGCACTGCTCCTCAATCTGCTTCCAGCATTCCCTAACACAATCCTGTATCTGGGATTCTTCAGTCGGCAATGAATAACTCATGTTGCTATATTCACAGACACGGGTGTCTACTGCAAATCTAAGGTCTACGGATATGAACCAAATGCGATGTGAAGAGTATACAGTAAGTATGGAATGAGGTAAGTGCTACAATATATCTAATAATAGTATAAAGTACCAAATGCGTAGAGACAAGTGAAGTACAAACACGATACTAGCAATTTGTCACAGTAGATTTTGACAATTAAGAGAGTAAATGTTGAAACATCCCTGCGTGCAGTTCAAATAATACCCAATTATTTTGGTATTAAATTTAAATACCAGGATATTTATTTGAAATAAATTCCTTAAGTTCCACTTACTGCACACAGTTTTTTCCTTTGTGAGTAACTCCTATTCATGTGATCTAATGAAGGATATGTGGATGTTTAGGTTAAAATGAAAGCAAACTGTATTCAAGCATAATATTGCTCTTCACAATGACAATCATCAATAGACCTTGTAATACCACATTTGCATAAAGGTTTCACTTTTACAACTTCCTCGGGCTAGGTGCTATACCATTTTAAATCAAAATTAGTGAAGAGCTCAGTTTCACATTAATAATGTTGTATAAGTTTTATTTATTCATTTATTTAATATTCACTTAGCTGTTCATTAAAATTATCATTTGACAGTGAGTGACTCGCGACTTACAGGGTGGAAGTTATGCTGTACGAGTTTTCACATAAACAGGGGCGGATCCAGAAATGTCCAAAAGGGGGGGGGGCGGAAGCGGGGGCCGAAAGTTGGGCCCCGATTGAGACAACACTGTGGTAAGGGGTCTGGGGCATGCCCCCGCGAAATTTTTGTGTTCTAGACGCACGAACATAACATTTGAGGCATTCTGGGCTATCAGTTTTTTCTTTTTCTCTCTTTTTTTTCTTTTTTTTTCTTTTTTTTGCCTACCAAATCCGCCCCTGATAAAGGATGTAATACTTGAAAACGGAGTACAGTTGCTTTGTGGTTAAGATCCAAATTGCTTTGCAATCCGGGTTCAAATCCTTCAATCATTAATTTTTTTTCTCACAACGAATCCACCTCCTAAGCCACCCACTATCAATAGTATAGTTTAAAGTTTTATATACATTTTTATTTATACAGGTGGTTTTTAAAGCCTGTTTTTCATATGTTCCTGTTATAACTTATATTCTAGGGTTATAAAACAAACATCATACTGTGTATATCA
The DNA here is from genome assembly GCF_011630105.1 of Anneissia japonica. Classification (NCBI taxonomy): domain Eukaryota; kingdom Metazoa; phylum Echinodermata; class Crinoidea; order Comatulida; family Comatulidae; genus Anneissia; species Anneissia japonica. The sequence goes on along the minus strand of NW_022705125.1, from coordinate 730,397 downwards.
CACTCCAAAAAATCTTAAATTCAAATAAAGCAAAAATGGATGGTAAAAGGGTGCTGCCAATATTTTACATGTGTGCTAGATATACTGTTCAACATTTTAATTTATACAAGAAAACTGGAAAGATCAAAATGTAACAAAGATAAAATCACAAATTATAAAAGAATAAAAAATAACATCATTACAGATAAATATGTAAATATACATCACACAGTCAAGATAATAAAGGAAAAATGTATCCGCCATCATAAGCACTATAAAAATACATACACATTACAAGCCCACGTTTAATAAAGTATATATAATAATACATACATAGACGATCAAATGTTAAATTAATGAAGATTGTTTCCCCATGAAATATAGTTTTTTATAAGTTAATTTGAAATTACAAAGTTTATTTGATTCCTTCAATTCACATGGTAGCGTATCCCATACATGTCCACCAGCATATTTGATAGAAATTTTCGTTGTTTTTACTCAGGTTGTACGATATTGAGTGAGTCTGAGTTTCTATTGCTATATCTGTGTCGGTCGAATACCATTTCAATTTCGTTGCATAGTCGTGAAGGTTTAGTTTAGTTTATATAAGTGCAGGTGCACTGACCTTCAACCTGAAGGCATTCAGTGTCATACTCCTTGCACCTATTTTGTGTGTGCCAGTGCTACGTAAATATTTATACTAAGCAACATGACAGGGGAACAAAAGCGGTCCAGCAAAACTGTGGTACACTAAATATAATATTAACTAGAATAATACTTTTTATTAGAATAATATTATCCTTTCAAAATTGTTTTTCATTTTTGTAAGAAAAATATTATTGACAAAGTGTGCTCAACCACTCCAGAGCTTGGCTTTAAGTCCGGATTCCTGGGTGTGAATAAATATTTAAGATGTTGCATAACTGGGGTGGATGCAGGTGTGCAGGCGGTGCGATCGCACCCTCTAAATTGTATTAAGAAAAATAACTGTATTATATTCTTGATATGAATTACCGGTAAGATTTTTAAGGTATGAGAGTGCAATTTCCAGGCACCTAGAGGTCAATATTCTCAAAATGTTCTCACCTCATCCACAACATGAGGCAGTGTGGACTCTCTCGCACCCCCTACTGTTAAATCCTGTAACCGCCCCAGCATAATATTAACCCAACTTTGTAAAATGGAGGCGTACATTGTCAGCTTAACTTTTAAAATACAGAAAATGCTTCAGCCACACCCAATGATTCTTGGATCTGGAATTGATAAATATTAACTACCATAAAAATAAATAAATAATACAATACCCATAATATCCAATATAGCAGATTTATAGAATATCACTATTTTATCAAGAACAATGTGGCAAAGACAAGCCAAAACAGTCACTCGTTGCAAATGCTGTTTCAGAAATACTGAACAAGTGTAGTCTCATGGCTATCAATATATATGTACAAAAATGGCATAATTGCAATTGTATACTACAGTATTATCGTCTTAGTGTACATGTTAATGTTCCTGTTCCTATTTGTTTTTCATAATAGTGTAATTCTATAAAATTGATTGATTGATTACCAACCAAATTATTAAACAACCTAATCTAATCTAAGCTTGTCATTTATATAGCACCTTTCTTTACAGATACAAATGCTGTAATTTTTTCTTGGTCATTGGGTCCACATGATTAAGTGTTGCTGCCATCTTGGTACAGGAGCAGGCAACTCCACCCGGTACCCATTTATACTCTTGGGTGGAGAGAAGCAATGCAGATAAAGTGCCTTGCTGAAGGACACTAAGTGAAATGCACAGCAAGGGACTGAAACCCGGACTTCGAAGTTGGGAAACCAAGCCATTACTAAATCCCCTCCCCCCTGGTGCCAAATTAGTTCCAATGAAAGTGTGTTAAAATACTAAAAACGGCCATTAACTTTTCATTGGAATAGGGATTTAGTTCAGTCCCCACTCAAAGCTGGAAACCAATCTACGTCACTGTGGTAATTTCAATATTTGAACAATCACATACCTTCATTAGTATCAAAAATATATTCGTTGGTTTTTTGTAAAGTAACTTTACAAGATCTTAATACATCTACTTGTTCCTGTCTGGAAAAGCATCGAGTAGGTGTATTTATGGGCAGACCATTGCTAAAAAACAAGCCTCCAGGGATAGACTGCCGCATATCAGCCAGAGCTTCTTTCTCCTGCTCACTACGTGCTCGTTTTGACACTGTTGCACCCATGTTGGACACGTACTTAAATCATAAATTTACTTCTCTGTTATCTCATTTGGAATACCCGTAGGCTCCTGCAGTCAATGGTCATTTCAGATAAATGCAATCTTTTAAAGAAAAATATATTTGAATAAATTAAACAATAAACCACACACAGGTTTTATTAATTAATATATATTTTGTATATTTTTCGCTTTCCTTATGAATGTTATGTGTAGTATAACGGAAATGTTAATTAAGGGGAGGGTGAATAGAGATATTTACTAGCCACAGGTTTTCTTTTGGAACTTTTGGACAAAAAAGTAAAAATAAAATTCTTTCCAAACAAGGGTCTTCTATGTATTTTCTTATAAAGGAGATTCGTCACCTTAAATAGGCCTATGACTACCATTGCTACAAAATAGCCCTATTTTTTCCGCCCTATATCCGGAATGTTGATAATAAATACATAAGACATGATCAGCTAGTACAGACTACATATTTACCTATCACCACACCGCAAAGAAATGTCTTGGACAGAAGGAAAACGCTTTTTAAGACAGGAGTCTCTCTAGGCTGGCTAGGCCTAGGACAAGTCAAGTTAATACCAATGCCCCCACAACGGTTAAGACGGGATATTTTAAACACTTCCTACCTACCTAGGCACCATGTCTCATACCTCCATGAGGTAACAAACATTTTTAAACAATTGATTTGATTTTAAGACTTCTTTACTAACTAACATCGAATTTCACGATAGATGTTTACGGTTGTTTACGGTTGATACGGATGGATGGGCCTGCTGAATGGGTATGGAACGCCTCCGGTGCGCAACTCTCAGCTGACAGTTTACATTTAATTAGGTGTGATATTGTCATTGTGCCGTCGTTTATTTATGTTACGTAAATGACATTCGATTAAGTTAAATTTTTTTTTTTTTTTTTTTTTTTTTTTGAAGCTCAAAATATCTAACGAGCGATTTTTTGATAGTGGCCCATCAAATAGGTCATGCACAGACACACACTCATCACACACACACCCACACACACGAAAAAATGTTATCCACGTGCTAGAGATATTTAGCAGCACGTTCCATATTCCTTTCGTGTGAATGATGCCCCCATGTTGAAAATTAACACACGACGTGTGTAAAATTTTCGTGTGTGAATCGTAGCGTGTTTATTAGAATAAACGCCCCAGTGCGTTTATTGTTGAGAAGGGTTTTGGAGGAGGTGTCTATTCGAGGGAGGTGTTTATTTATTTATTTATCTATTTGTAGTAAAATAGATGTAGGTATATACTCTTATTTTATTGCGTGATCATAAAGACTAATTTGTCCAAACCAGGTTAGAGAAAATGTAATTCTACTAGAGTAGAACATTAACAGAATGTGTTGAGAATGATGTTACTTCCATTGGATTTGTTTACTGTCATTAAGGAGGGAGGGGAAAAACTATAACGAATAAAATACGGTACTAAAATATAATAACCCAGAATATATATAAACCAGGACCTATTAATACAACAACACTGAATTTGCACACATTCACCTCTCTCTGCTGATGAAAGATATACTGTCTGTGGTATAATCCGAATAACATATCTGATCAGAATTTTTTAGGCCTACTACAAAAAATTAAAAAGTATATAGAATGATATTAGATACTCGTTTATCAATTATCGTATAAATAGGTTCTTGTTATTTAAAGCTAATAATTAACCACAATGCAATACAGATATTGTTTCTTCGGGATTATCAGCTGATATCACAGACAGTATTTCTTCTTTTGAATTTCTGAAACAATCACCTAAAAAAAGTTGTA
>NW_022705125.1:714223-725904 GCF_011630105.1 Anneissia japonica | reverse complement strand
TATATATATATATTTTTTTTTTTCTATTAAAAACCGTATATGGTTGTATGATATCATGAACATGGAATCTGTAAGATCGCTGCACGCCATCGCTAGACAGCTAGATTACGTAGAAGACAATTTATCGGTCAAATCATGGAAGCCTTTCCACGATTGTGTCGGGACAGTTATTGCAGTGAAAGCACTGTCACAGCCTCAGTGTAGCGATTTTATGGAACAAGCTTTGGAAGATCTGTTTCTGAAGAACAGGACGAGATCTGATGTCACTGAAATGTGGTGTGATAGGGATGTTTGTGAATAACGGTGTTGTTATCCTTCGATTCTTCAGTCGAACTACTGATGTGTACCTTTTAGAAGAAACAGAAACTGAATGAAAACATGACTCATAATACATATTTAAATTTGACATCTAATTTATTGTGAAGACTTTGTAAAAAATTTATTATAGATTATGAAAATTCAACTAAGCTGAGAGCAATGTAAAATACGCGGTAAACTCCAATGTGGCAAATGAATGCAAAATTCCCCCTATGATAGTTCTTTACGAATTTAAACTTCTTCAATAAAAGCTTTGACGACGATAAAACGGCCTTTGGGTAAAAGTGCGGCATCTTTGGCTGACAGGCAGAGTTTGACATCGCTAGAAGAAGGCGGACTGTTTACTGTAGCATCCTGCAATAAAAACAAGTTCATATATAAATATAATTTATTAACAATGTTGTAAGATAAACGCATTGCCTAGTTGGCTACACAATATTGGAAAACTGAATCACTTTGAATCCCGACACGATGGCGTGCATTTTGATACTTAGAGTAGTATTTTACTATCTTGAATCACTTTGTATATTCAAATAATATATTGGCTTTCAATTGTCTATGACCTACTAATAATATATTATATACTAACCCCATTGGATGTATGCCTGTTGAAGTTGATTGGTACGACCAGTGACTCATTTACAGTTTCTTGGCATTCAGATTCCGTCACCTGGAAACAGACAAAAGGTAATTTTTGCCAGATTTCCCCCACGAAAGCAAAGTGGGCGTGGTCGAGCTTCAATTAATAGGTTCCAAAAGTGGTCCTGGGTGTGAAGCCCCCGAAAATTTTGACAATTCAGAGGTTTCAAAGGCTTATTAAATCGATATTAGAGTCCGCCCCCCCCCCCCCGCTGTCGCCACCCCTGGTGGGGTTCAGGTGCCTGGAGCCACGGTGGCAGTTTTTGTGTTTAATGGGTCTATAATAATGTTATAAAAGCAGTTTGGTCTATGTTTTGAAAAAGATCTATGTAATGAAAAGGTGGTAATATAATAAAATTAGAAATTATTTTCTGAGAATTGGCATGTTTAAATCACACCGAAAGATATAAAAAAAAAGCTCATCGCATAATCAATATCAATATACTCAACACGTTTATTATTATAAAACAAAAAAAAAAAGCTATTCTTCTTTTTCCCCCTCTTCTTCTTCGACTACTTCTTCTTGACTCTCATAATAATAGTACTATTTTACTACATGGCTAAAAAAAAAAGCACAAATACTGCCATTACTACAACTGATAGGGCCATCGTTAAATTAAGTCAGAGCCCAAAATATAGCATAGTTCGAAATTATTATTTTAAGACTTTATAACATAATACATAGCCTACTGATTAATAATAGCTGAGATGCACATTTCAGAATTAATAATCGTTTTTAGTATATCTTACTGAATATTTATTGTCTACAAAAAAAATATGAATTACATGCATCTTTAGAAATACAATTTCTACAATATTATTCTTGTTTTTATGTAGATAAATGTTCGATAAATTCTTTCTATCATAAAAAAAAAAAAAAAAAAAAAAAAACCCGAAATTTAGCGCGTCTATTTTCATTCTAATCAATGGCGTTTGTAAACGTGCACGGACGTCATCGTCGAATCCAGGACTTCCGACGGTAAAGCTGGCCTGCCTGCCTAGGTCCGTCCCAGGCCAACCAATAATAATTAACAAAATGTATTTTTTTAAATATAGGCCTATGGCGCATGCACTTCAACTTTTACAACAAAAGTCTAGGCCTAGTAGGCCTACCTGTAGTACGTTCTAAATGTATCTAAATGAACAAGGAGCGAATCTAGCTAGTCAACATCTAGGCTAGGCTAATTGATTTTAAAATCAATAACCCACCAGGACTATCTGTCGTTTTTTTCTTTGCAACAGCGGACGAAAAAAAGTCAGTTATTCTACAACGTTTCATGATTCTTTATCACTAAACATTAACAAACACTCGTTTTGACGCACTCCGTTCTGTAGCGTGTCTGCTGTTTAAAACAAACTTCCTAGCCTAATTTTGAGACTGGCTATGATGACTGAGATGGACTATGTTGATTTATTAATAATATTTTGTTTGGGATGGAAAAAAAAGGAGAGTCCATTTCCCCAAAATGCTCCATCAGCACATAGTTTAGTGTGTGCGATGGACAGTATGGCTATGGAATTTACTAACCATACAATCCACATTTAGGTGATTAAGTCGCAAAACTTTATTTGCATTTGGTGGATTAAGTCGCAAAACTTTAGCTTCGTTTGGTGGCACCATTTACTCTAGGTAGACGGCGACCGGTTTCGTTACCGGTTGGTACATTTCTTACAAACATTCAGCCAAAGGCAAGTGAAAGTTGAGACGGCAGCCGTGTTTTTATCGATGTTTGCCATCTCTTATGTGTGCCATCGTAAAGTCATGGTTTGCTGGAATTGCGTTTTAATTTAAATCTCCGAACTTCTAAAGCTGACATATCCTATGAATGTAGGCTTGTAATGCAGGCTAAAATTTAAAAACGGGTGGGACTCATTCAAAAATTCGAGGGGGTTCGCTAGAAAACAGGGGAATTCGCTAGAAAAGGGGGGGTTCGCCCGAACCATAAAACCCCCCCCCTGGCTACGGGCCTGAATTTCCACTAGTGTATGATACGCAACTATTATAATTGCTTATTATTGAACATTCTGTTTTACTATTGATACTATACATTTTCATTTGAATGTGTTACAAAGGCCTATATTTGACTCTTTTTGTTTCGGTTTTCACTTGATATCACAACTTCAAAGTTGGAAAAAATACTTTTTAATTTACTCACGTATTTGGCTTGAGTGGCATTGAATAGAGATGAGAACACTGGTGGTGCCGGGGTTGCTTCACTAGTATCAGTGACGTCGTCATTCATTATGCCAACCTGTTTTTAATTGAAACAATTAAATTGCCATTCATGATACAGTAAAACGCTTGCTACAAATTTCACTAAAATTATTTTTTAAGATAATAATAAAGCGCCTACCTATTACCATATTATTCAACCGATGCTTTCAGAGTCCTAACTTTTGTTTATTCTGTATAATTCTATGGAAGAATTACCGTATTTATAGTCAGATGGAATGGGAAGTATTGGTTGTTGGCAGCAGGTCGGGTCAACAGAAGAAATACCACGTGACCATAAAATATGGCAATCATTTCAAGTCCATTGACAATTTTGGCTCTGAAGAAAAGCAAAAATAACAGTTTAAAACTCATGCTATAGTGCTATTAAATATGGGTAGAGATACTGTACTTCGATAATCTTGGAGAATAATGTCCTTCTATACTGAAGAACATTGTCACTGCCATCACCCTGCTAGTTATGGATTTGACAAAAACAGAAAGACTATAAGGATCTTACCGTTTCCATTTTGCAATTAATTCGTTCGACATCCAGATGGTGATGGGGCTAGCGAGGAACCAGAGCGTGAAGATGACAATGAATGGGATGTAGAACACAGCCTTACTACGATTATGTTTAATGGTGAAGAAACAAGCGTAGTACATCCAAGCCAGTCCTAAAATGCATCCGTCCATATTCATTAATTAACTCTTAAATCAGCAAGTATTATTTCTCAACAGCGTGTTTTAAAATAATTTTAATGTAATAAATAGGTAGTTTAATATTCAAATAAACTATATGACCGGACATTGTCCTACATTGTCTCTTTCCAATGCTATTCTTACCAATAAAATGCATGATGACGATTCCAAGTCCGGCAAATGAGTCGTATTTATTAGCAACATCTCGTGGGTCGTAGAACAATTGTTGCATGGCGTAAAGTCCAAAGTAAGCAAAAAAGTAAAAACAAGTGAAGATTGCAATCTTAAGACTGGTAATCGGTCTCAAGCGAGCACTGTAAATGACAACAAAACATAAGAGTAAGACACGAGTATGTGCAATTTGTGCTTATATTCGGGTATACCTTATTGTGGCCCTCCTTGTATTTAATATACAGTAAACTTACGCCAATAGCCTAAAGCCTGTTTTCCAATATCCAATTTATTCGCGCGAATCGAAGGCCTCGGTTCGGTTCCTGAGCTCTGATTGGTTGCGCACTTTTTTTCGCTTCGCAAAAAGTAGGAACAGTTCGAACTACCGAGTTCGCTGAAGCGAAGCTCCGATAGAAATGTGAATACATACACATGCGCATGAACAACCGCTTTCGACTCGCGTGAATAAATTCGCAAGGGAAAAACAGGCTTAAAAAGTAGGCTTATATGTTTACATACCGAGTTACAGTGTATCCCTTAGCTACGAGGATGAGTAACAGGACGAAAAGGAGAGTCGATACGGATGATATCATTTCGCCTGGAAAGAAATATAAGCCCAATAAAATAACGTCATGTTAATGACGTTTTCAATTTTCTTATTTTAGTGTACTGTAACAGAAATCACCATTCCTACCCAGCTTACGTTTCTGGCAGCAATTTAAATGTAAATCTGAGTACAACATCTGTAACTTATTTAAACTTTTTTTGTTTCGACCAACTTACCAAGTTTTCGTAGACGTTCCAACCCAACACCATTACTGGCGTACATTCCTAAAGCAATGGTCTGGAAAAGAAGGCTAATGGTCTGCAGGCAACACGAGTAACAGAAAAGTCGATAGATGGCGTTTAACATTCGACGCTGAAACATCAGCTCTACAATTAAAATATTATCATGTCTGTTACGGCAACATAATCTATTTGCTTTTAGTATTTTTTTAATGATAAGTGATAATGTTTTAACTTACTTCTGCATTTCAAAAGGCATCCACATATGATCAGGTAAAGTCCAAGGAATGCTATGTCAGTTTGGAGAATGTCTGTAGGCAAAAGTACAATAAAAAATTACATTGAAATAGTTTTGTAGACTTGTATGTTGACATGAATAAAATACTGTAAAACATAAACTTTATACCTAAAACTAAATTTTACTATAATTTATTGCACCAGCTTTTACAGGCAGTTTATTCCAGCTCCAGTTGGGCTGTGACATTATATAATACGTGGAGTGTCAATCAAATTTAACATTAGACCAATCAGAACAGGGCCCGCAATACGCGTGTTGTCCCCAAAAATGCAGGTGTGTGCGTATGTTTTTACCAAGGCAATTACCTTGGTTTTTAGACTGTCAATCTGTGGACCTTAGCAACAATATCCAAGAGGTGGCTTAGCGGAAAGATCCATTGTAATAATACAGAGGGACACCTTCGGGACCAAAACAATAGTTACTGTAGTTCTCTTTAAGATTTGGACTTGTATTAAATCACAAAATCACAAGAAGAAAACAAATTTAATAGACTTACATCGTTCGTCAGCTGAGAAGTTCTTGTCAAATGCTGTTTTGCCGTTATACAAATCGATGTTGTATTTGAAGTTGTTAATTCCATCTCCACCGCAGTGTGCAATGGCAATGTACCACCAGCGTTCCTTGATGACGTCAAAGTGACGTGTACCATGGCAGTAAAATTCCTAAGTGTATGCATATTTTATATAGAAGTTATTGTCTTTGGTTACACGGGAAGGGGGAACCCCTCCAATATTAATTAAATTACGACTAATCAAATGAGACATAAAATAATAAAAACAAATACAGTATATGTTGTTCTTTACCTCTGCCCCTGTGTTATCGTTGATTCGGATGTCACAGTTCTGTGAGGTGCTGAGTGTCACCTTGCCATTGTAGTGACCAGGAATTAATTCTTTCCTGTCCAAGCAATCCTAGAAAAATATAAATAATGAGAATATAATTTTAAAACTATAACAAATACATGATTTATGTGGTATATAAACCTAGAATTAAATGCCTGGTCTTGGTGTGTTGTCACAGTAAGTGACATTTTGAAAATAATATAGTTTATTCGATAAATTTGTTTTAATTGTTTTAAAATGTACAATACAAAGCCCTCTCCAGATTATAAATTTATCTTTGACCAAAAGAAAAAAAACTGTTGTTTGCCCATATTTAGGCATGTCACATGATTTGTCTATTAAAATTTGATAGTCTGGACAGGTCTTTATCTTACCAGCTGATCCTCGTGATCTCTTATGTATGGCCACTGTCCCGGCTCGTCATTGAAGATGAGCATTTGATAACAACATTCGGTCTACAATATAATAGCATCAAACACTTTACTAGTTTAATACACTTTTGAATAAAAACGAACATTGAGAATTTTGAAAATATTACAGATTTATATAGTCCCAATTATAAACAATGATCAGATATCACTGAGAAAACCTTACAATATTAAGATATAAAATTATAAGCACATCAAAACAATTAAAGAGCATATCTTACCGTTGGGTATGTGAAAGTGTAATCCATCTCGCCATATTCATCAGGTTGGAAAACAAACCGAGTCAAGAACACAAAATCCTAAAATATATATAAATTTAGACTGTGTGTTACCAGTCTAAGTCGGTCTATGTCATTTATATTTGAATTTAAATTAATCGTTTTCCACTACGTCGCAATTAAACTATTAAACTTTTATCAAAGCTTGTAATAGAGAATTGTATCGTACAAATAAAAAGGATAGGCCTACCTAAGCAATTTGCGTTATCGACGTCTTAAATTAAGCTGTAGAAAAGAAATAAACAAGGCGTGTAGTCAAATCTTTTACCTGACCAGAGTTAATAACGCCATCAAGATGCTTAGCAGACGTCGCCGATAAAGTCAGAGTAAACACTATGAGTATTGCAAAGATTTTCATGTCTTTGTTACTTGTAGTATGTACGAAAAGTTTGATTGAGTTGCAGATATAAAAATCCAGTGGTACGAAGTAAGTCTACTAGTCAGTAGTAAAACGAAGTTTCTTGGGAAACCGCTAAACACCGGGGGTTTATATACCTTTCCGCTGTCAGATCGAATGTATATGTTCCACAGTCGCTAGGCAAGAACAATGAAAGATGTGACGAGCACGCGCGCGGACAATTGCGCTCACGCTGCGTTTATCCACGCCTCTTTTGCGCATGTCAGAACTATCAGTAGTTTTGAACGTTATCATTTCTTGAACATGTACAAACCACAGGCCGTATGACGAGGACTTGGTGTATAAATGCCATTGAAATGTACAAAGTAATTACGTACATTAATATTATTTCAACTGACAGTCTGTGCTATTCCTTTTGGTTCTGTGGCTAAGTAGATAAAAATATCTCTTGCATGCCATGAGATGGTACCGTACGCTTGGGTATGTATATAACATGGAGGTCGTGCAACGTCGTTATTAGCGCATTTCTGGCTAGCCAATGAGAAAAAGGAAAAGGTACGCTAGCGCAAAGTTTGTCTTTAGTGACGCCTTGGTAACCAGTTGGTAACCAAAGTAACCCATAAAATGGCGTAGGTGGCGCCATGCAAATTTTTAAATATGATTCATAATGACGATGTAATAGTTCCGATGATGATAACGATAAAAAAAAAATATATATATAATTACAGTATGACAATAAAAATAATAACACCTAAAATTTATATTATTTGAAAAGTAATAATAATGTAATAATTTTAATGATGATAAGCAGGATCGTTATCAACATTTAAACATTATTTGGACCACTTTAGGTCAAGTCTTCCCAATCCTTACTCTCGTTATCTGTGCAGTTTTCATTCATGTCATGCCAAATTTAAATAATCATAATTATGTACACCCCAATCATACAACATGAGTATAGTACCACCCCAACCCCCGCCTCCTCTGACTGAGACACAAGGGTGTGCAAGGCCACGAGCGAAACTAACATCAAGAGATCCAGAATCTCTGAGATAAAATTCAGAATTAAAACCAAGCTTCAACTAATTTTATCTCACAAACTTTTGTTTCCTATTCACAATATAAAAAAAAAAAATTAAACTTTTTTTCACTTTAAAATTTTATTACTAAAAATGTTACTTTTTCATGTGGAAATGTCATTCATTTGGCTTATACAAATTACAAACAAAAGCCAATAATTATACAGTACTGTAAATGATCCAATAAACGCCTCTCTCAAATAAACGGTGCTCTCAATTAGGCAACATACCAAAATTATTTCCATTTCCCTTGCATAGGCACCACAGCGTTTACTAAAGAACAGATGTTGTGATGCTTAATTAAGAGTAAATGCTTTGATTTTTTGTATCATGGAGGAACTATTAGCCGATTTTAGATTTCACAGATTAATATTAACAAAATATCGAATGGGCTTATGCATATAATCATGAAGGTACCATTATAGCACTACAAAAATGTGTAACAAATGTCATTCTCTGAAATAAGCGCCACTCTGAAGCCTCCAAAAATGTTATAAGTGCTGCTGCACTTATTGGAACATTTACAGTAGGCACAGCTTAGTCGTAATGAGGATTCAGGTTACACATTGGTACAGTTTGTTGTAGCAGTCACTCATTATTTAGTACAATCACCCAGAATTGTTTGCAGCAGGTGTAAATTGGTTAGCTTAACCACCAAAATGGTCACTCATGTCTGGTCAATTATTAACTCATCTATACCCCAGTCTTCAAAGCTACCGTCTGGAAGGTATCGCCGAATGATAATTGGAATTTTTCTTGCTCTAAATGATAAGAAAATGATCTTGTTAGAGAACACGTAACTAAAGCCACACAAGAAAATTAAAGCTCGAACAAAACATCCTTAATAAAATAAACATATAATTTAACATAATACAGTATTATACATTTCAAAATTAAAATGTTATTTTGAAATGAATTTCTTAGTTACTATCTCCTGTCCCTTCTCCTTTTTGATCAATATCAGTAATATATAATGTATTAAATTTTTTTAAATTTAATTTATTATAAAAAGTATTTTAATTTAATTTATTATAAAAGTACTTTTAATTTTTTATAAAAAGTACTTTTATCTGTTCTTTGTATTTGTTTTATTTTCAAGTAATCTTGATTTTAATTGCTGAATAAAATGAAATGAAATGAAATAGATATTTTCTACATTGATACTCACTTCAGTTCTTTCATAGCTATTTCAAGTGGATCTGTTTCCCCTTCAAGTTCGACCATCACTGGTGCATTCATACTGAAATCAATCAATCAATCAATTAGTCAATCAATCAAGCAATCAATATAATATAAATCAATAAATCAATCAATCAATCAATCAATCTTTATCTTTGTTCTAAATGTTTCAAAGTTATAAAAAAGATCACTTTCAAACTAAAATAAACACTGAACATACGCTATTTGTAATGCCCTTGTTCCGAGCAATCAATCAATCAGTCAAGCAATCAATATAATATAAATAAATCAATCAACCAACCAGTCAATCAATCAATCAATCAATCAATCTTTACCTTTGTTTTAAATGTTTCAAAGTTATAAAAAAAAATCACTTTCAAACTAAAATAAACACTTAACATACGCTATTTGTAATGCCCTTGTTCCGAGCACCCTAGCGCGTTCGTACTTTGTCATATATGGTGTTGTGATTCTTTCAGATGGCTGTTGACTGTCAGTAGAGGGCAGTATTTCAATATGTTCTCCTTCATCACCTTCCTATTCATTACAAAAAGTGAATTGAAATTGTTAGTCAAATGTATTCAAAAACAAAACACAACCAGTTTCAGATATCATATTTTTTTATATAAATGTGATTGGAAGCTTTAAACTTTATAAGACCTGCGTAACTTTATTTTTTGTAATACATAAAAAAAAACATAGTTTCTTGTTTTAATTTTCAATTGAAATCAAATATAAGAAGTAAACAATTGAAAACTGACCTTTCTATTTTATTTAAGCTTGTAGCTCATGAAAAACAGCATGTTTTTAAGGGAAATGTTTGTATCTTTCTCTAGATACGTTTAGTGTGGAAATAAAAGTTAAAATGAGGCTTGATAGTAATTGTTATTGTTGTGATGGAATAATAGACAATAGCAGTTATTGACTCATAGACAATAACTGGATTTGCGTCAGGAGCCTGACTCAAATTCAGTTATTGTCTATTATTCCATCACGACAATAACAATTACTATCAACACTGCAGTACCCGCTGCTTACTTGGACTCGAATTCAACCCTGGCCATCAGGCGCAAGCTCGGTGGTCTAGAGGTATGATGCCAGGCTAGTGATCTGGAGATCGTGGGTTCGAGTCCCACCCGAGAACAACTTGCGATTTTTTTCGCAGGTGTTTTCAAATGTACTGAGTATTCGGTACATTTCCACGTCAGGTAGGGCAAAAATTACACCTATAAAATGAGGCTTGCCATCTCAAAACCAGCGTACTGTCGCTAATTGTTAAACTGAGTAATTAGCATAAGAATGTGCCAGTACTATATACTGTAGTACGGAGAAGCAAGCTGTAATACTTACATCTTTGGCAATAGTATGTACATTCCAGTAAATGACCTATCATTTTAAAGGTTATGTTCAGGATACACCTTTTTGTACCCTTGAGGACTGGACTAGGAGAATATGAATACAGGTCTCCTTCTAATTAAAGACCCCTCCAATTAAAGACCACCTCAAATTAAAGACCAACTTTTCTGTGGTCCCAAATTAACTTATGTCTTTTATCTTTATTGTTCTACAGACCAAAGCTGCTAAAGACCATGGAAACCCCGGTCTTAAAACTGGTCTTTAATTGGAGGGAGACGTATATTAAGAAGACAATTATAGAACACGAGGTGTAACAAAAAATTTTATGTTTCCAAAAAATCTTACTATAATGGAATAAAAAAATGGAATGAATTGCAAAATTGTTTAAGGGAAATTGAAAACCATAATACATTTAAATATTTACTAAAAAAAAACATTTAATAAAAACATAATTTTTTTTTTTTAAATTTTTTATTTGCTTCTCTTTTTATTGGTTTAGGACCTATGGAAACAAGCTAATAGAGCTTATAGGTTTATCCTCTTGCTCTCATTTTTGTGTATTTATGTACATGATTTTTTTGTTTTGATGTTATAATAATGAGGGCAATAAATAATAAACAAACAAACAAACAAAATTGTCGTATTTTTGTCACTGATGCTGGTTTTTGCATGACAAGCCCAAATTTGATAAGTATAGTACGTATGCATTGTATCAACCAGGGCTGGCGGAACGTTTTTCAATGTGGGGGGGGGGCCCACTAGTAAGATAATAATAATAATAATAATAATAATAAAAATAATAATAATAATAATAATAATAATAGTAATAATATTAAAATATTTAAAATGTGCTAATTTCAAATAAATGATCAAAAGCGCAGAGAGTAACTAGAGACACATTTGAAAAATTGACAATGCGAATGTGGGATGGTCTAAATAGAGTGAAAGATGAATAAGAACATGAATTGAAAGGGAGCCGATTATACAAAAATCTGCATGACATTGTATATTTTCTGCCAAAAAGGGATACCTGGG